>NC_057810.1:249952472-250155955 GCF_018294505.1 Triticum aestivum
ATCCAGTTTTTGCCGTAACCCTCTCTACTTTTTTGAACAATCTATGTGGGTGAAATGATGATACCATGCCAAGTTTCAACTTTTTCAGAGTTCATTTCTAGTGCTTTTCAATTTCCAGGTTATTTAGTTCTCAAAACAAATCATTGAGTGCATGAAAAATAGCATATGAAGGCAGAAATGGTTGAAAGTTGATGGCGTCGCTTTGGATGATGCATACTGAATGCACAAAAAGTTTGGAGTTGTAATAAGTTTAAAAAAATGAAATGCCTTTGTAACAGATGAGTTTAATTTCGTCAGAAACCTGAATGCTTCGAAAGAGATTGTCCAGTTTGTAAACGAAGTGCATCCTGTTTTTGCCGTAACCCTCTCTACTTTTTTGAACAATCTATGTGGGTGAAATGATGATACCATGCCAAGTTTCAACTTTTTCAGAGTTCATTTGTAGTGCTTTTCAATTTCCAGGTCATTTAGTTCTCAAAACAAATCATTGAATGCATGCAAAATAGCAAATGAATGCAGAAATGGTTGAAAGTTGACGGCGTCACTTTGAATGATGCATACTGAATGCACAAAAAGTCTGGAGTTGTAATAAGTTTAAAAAAATGAAATGCCTTTGTAACAGATGAGTTTAATTTCGTTAGAAACCTGAATACTTCGAAAGAGATTGTCCAGTTTGTAAACAAAGTGCATCCAGTTTTTGCCGTAACCCTCTGTACTTTTTTGAACAATCTATGTGGGTGAAATGATGACACTGTCAGGACCCCGACTCGATGTCACACCGATCTAGCCGGTAACACCTCATATCACTTTGCGGCCTCACGCACGGTATCCCCACGGGTGTCGCCTTACCTTTGCCCGGGACCGTTTGCGCCTTTTGGCTCACGTATATGATAGTGTCGCTAGCATCCATATGATAAAGAGCCCGGGCTGACATGACTAGTCGTAAACCCAAAGTGGCACAGACTTACAGGGACAGGCATCCATGACCCAGCATCGAACGTGTCGGTCATCAGCGGGTGAATCCAGGCTGTAGCATTGGGCTAGCAGGACTCCGGTAAACCGGGCTGTAGCGGGCTAACAGGACTCCGGTATTCATCGCGTGACATTTCCCCGAAGGGACAGACACAGGAACGAAGAAGGACACATGCCGGCCAGCCTAAGTGTTCCGGAGCAGTAGCAAGCTACCATGGCTCGGTGGAAACACTAGGAGACATTTCCCGGTAAGAGAGGCTACCAAGGATAAACAACTAGGTTGTCAGATCCCACACATACCAAGCATTTCAATAACATACACACAATATGCTCGATATGTGCAACTACAACATGGCATCACAACATGACTCTACGACTCAAATATTTTAATCAATAGGCTCCGAGGAGCGAGATATTACAAACAGGGGTCTCATGACCCAACAATCAAAACATACAAGTCAAAGCACAAGTGGAAGCTATCATGTCTGAGTACAGACATCTATAAATGAAAAGGGCTGAGAAGCCTGACTATTTATCAGATCCTGCCGAGGGCACAAGATCGTAGCTGAGGTATCAAGCTAAACGTCGAAGTCCACACGGAACTACTAATGAGACTGAAGTCTCTCTGCAAAACATAAAATGGGCAAACGTGAGTACAAATGTACCCAGCAAGACTTACATCAGATCTATCTACATATGCCTCATTATCAACAAAGGGGATGGTGGAGTTTGACTGCAGCAAGCCAGCTTTGACTCGGTGGCTATCCTGAACTACGACTGCAAGTAACTCTTTGAGGTGGCGCACACGAGTCCACATATTCACCATATCAATACACCACTATGGATCTGCTTCCATCTCCCTACGAGAACGCCATCCATAGCACTCACGCTTATCTTGCATATTTTAGAGTATCCACTTTCACTTGTCTATGAACTGTACAAGGGGTCCACGTTTCCATATCCGAGGAATCCGGCTATTCGAATAGATGATGTTAACCCTGCAGGGGTGTACTTCTTCACACACGCTCTCGCCACTTACCGCCCTGTACACGTCATGTACCTCGGCAACCTTCAAGCGGAAGCCGGGCCAGGGAGTCGGCCACGACCTGACTAACCGAACAAGTCTCTCGTCCAGGTTTATCGCCTATTCGGGTTCCATCCGCAAGGAGATCCGGCCGGGGTGTCGCTCACGGCCCCAAACGATGTGAGCAGGGTTCCCAAGCCCACCAACCGGGTGCCACTTGGTACACCGGGCCACTGTGCCTAGTCTGTCCCAAGCCCACCTGTACCGGGTACCACTTGGTAGACTACTAACACTACCTACAAACACCAGAAACTAGTTGCAACTCCTGGAGAGAGATCAAGTTGATTAATAAGTCGAGAGAGCTTGGAGCGCCCGGAGCCCAATGTGTGGTAGTAACTGATCATGGATCACAAACACAGAACTCAGTTCCCGAGGACGGCTGCAATGAGACAACCCACCATGTACTCCTACATGGCCTCTCACCGCTACCTTTATCAAATCGTGTTCACACACTTAGTTCACCCATAGTAGGACAAGTTCACACGCCTCTAATTCATCCCCGATGAATCAGACCTGACTCAACTCTAAGCAGTAGCAGGCATGACAAACAAGCATGAATGAGTAGGCACATCAGGGCTCAAACAACTCCTACTCATGCTAGTGGGTTTCATCTATTTACTGTGGCAATGACAGGTCATGCAAAGGATAAAGGGGTTCAGCTACCGCAGCAAGTAACAAATATGTCATTGTTGTCCTAATGCAGTAAAAGAGAGCAGGAGCGAGAGAGTGGGATTGTATCGGAATGAACAAGGGGGTTTTGCTTGCCTGGCACTTCTGAAGATAATATAGCTCTCCATTGGTGTCACCGATCACATCGTCGGTACACGTCTATCGAGAGGGGACAAATACCGGCAACACAGAAGGGAACACAATCAATGCAATGCACAATATGATGCATGATCATGACATAGCAAAATGAATGTGTTTTGAGCTAACGCAACTAGCAACAGATTAAATGAAGTTGGTTTGAATACAAGATTCAAATTCAAACTCCATATATGATTATTTAAATGCCCTTTATTTGTTTTGTCCAAAACAGAGGACAAACATTGTTCAAACATGCATGAAAATGGTACAGATGGATTCCTTGAATTTTTCTGATAATTTTTCATATATAAATTATTTAGTTTGGAGTTACGGTTAATTTTCTATGATTTATAGAAGTTTTAGCTATTTTCTGAAATTATTAAATCATTTAAGATTATTTAAATTCCAGAAAATACTTATTGCGTCAGCCTGACATCATCATGACGTCAGCAGGTCAACAGGGCGCCTCCAGGTCAAACCTGACCAGTGGGGTCCACTGGTCAGTGACCCAGGGCTGTTTAGCTCGCTGACAGGTGGGGTCAGGTCAACATCCACGTCATCATGGTCAACTCTGACGTGTGGGTCCACAGTGATTAGATAATATTAAACAGAATTTAAACTAGTGTTAGTTAGGGGCGTGGGCCCAGTAGTCAGTGAGAGGGGGGGTTAGTTAGTGGGGTCATTAGCGCTAATTAAGTGACACGTCGACTTCGCCGGAGTTCGGCCGGCGACGACCAAAACTGCGGAGGAAGCTCGCCGGAGTGGCGCTGCGAGCAGTTTTGGGCCAAGCCAAGGGCACCAGAGGGTTGCCCTTGCTTGCGCGCATCCAAAGGAGGCACGCGGGAGGCGCGGGGTGGCCGGAGCTCGCCGGAGTGGAGGCCGCGGCGGCTGCCGGAGCTCGGGTTTGGGCGGAGCGAGGTTAGGGAGCGCTAGGGGGCTGGCTGAGGGGCTATGCGGACTCCTGGGGCGGCTAGGAGCACGCTAGGCTCGTCGGACTGGCCGCAGCAGCACGTCAGTGCCATGCCCGGCGTCCATGGCGGACGGCGGCGCTCGGTACGGTGGCTAGCATGGCTACTGCACGGGAAACCAACGGGGAGAGAGGGGAAACGTAGGAGAGCTCACGGAGGGGCTAGCGGAGGAGACGACGAAGTCGGGGAAGCTCTGGATGCGCCGAATCGGTGGAGTCGATCTCCGGGCACCGGAGGTGAAAACGACGATGATCCGGTCGGCTAGGGCCTCTTCTGGTCGCGTGACACGACGAGGAGGTCGAGGGAGGACCGGCGGAGCTTCCTGGGGCGTCAGTGAGGCTAGGGGTGGCCGGTGGCCATGGGTACGGCGACGATGGCGGCGAGCTCCGCTCGGTGGTGTGCGCGAGAGGGAAACAGAGGAGGGAATGGGGTCCAGGGGAAGAGAGGGGAGGTGCAGGGGGCGAGGGCGGCTCCGTGGCGTCGCGAGGGAGTCGGGGAGGCTGCCACGGCGAAGCAGGAGGTGGCGTCGGGGCTCTCGACGCGCGCCACGCCTCGCCTCTGCCTACTGGCAGAGGAAGACGACGAGCGGCGAGGGGGTTTGCGGTGCTGGGCTGGGCCACTAGCTGGGCCAGCGATGGGGGGGGGCAAAGCTGGGCCGGTTCGTGGCGCCAGGTAAGCTGGGCTTCTCTCTTCTGTTTTGTTTTTTTATTTACTGTTTTCTATTTTTTTGCAACTGTGAGGCTTTATTAAAAATACTTAGGCATCTCTAAAAATCCAGAAAATAACCAGGGGCTCTGTTTAGATTATTTCCAACAGCCCACACTTATTTTTAGAATTATTTGGGCATTTAAGATATTTACTAGCATTTAGATGCCCAAATACAAATAGAGTATGATTTAATTCAGAGCCCAATATGTCCTGCAAAAATATAAATCATTTTTGGTAGATGCTTTCACCTCAAACCAGAAATGTTGAACATTTTTAGAGGGCATTTTGGGTTTAATGAAAAAGATTTTATTTTGACCCTAGTTGAATTCATTTGGTGCTAGGGTTTAGTCAATCCCCATTTCAGGTTTAAATGAATTTTAAACATGAAGCAACACTCTAATGCATGCACTAGGCATTGTCAGAACTAGGGATGTGACAACTCACCCCCACTAAACAAGAATCTCGTCTCGAGATTCAAGCGTAGGGTAAAGTGAGGGGTAAACGCAACTAGTATAGTCTTCACGATCCAGGGTGCACTTCAGTTGAACGTTGATTCATTCACCATCATTGTCTTGATGTCTTGCTCTGAGAAATCCTGCCAACATGACATGGAGGGAAGAAGGAGACTCTAGAAGGGTCGATCTTATCGAAGATCGAACAACTCACGGAATGAGACATAGGACCATCTCTCGGGTTGAGACACGAGATACACATCAAGAGGGGTGGAAAGAAACGGATGACGAAGGTTCACTAGGTAGACAACAATTTCACGCTTAAGAAGGTGGTAATCGATTGTCAACGTAGCGAGGAGTTGAGTTGCCATGAAACCACAACGAGACACCTTCGGAACCGTGACTCGTAGATATCTCCCCTTAAGTGGCAAAAAGAATTACCTTTGATTCAGAGATCATTGAAACTCTTTAAACCAGCCTAAGACAATTCTCAAGCGATCGTTTGGAGGGGGTCAGTAGAATGGCATACTCAGACTTGGATGATGTGGATTACCTTGTTGAAGACAACGCAATGGATGAATTTTCTTATCACCGGAAATGGAAGAGACCCATGGTAGAATGGCACATTGGCGGTGCAAGCTGGGAACAAAATGCAAATGATGGGAATGATTCTGGTAACTAGGGAAGAACCCAACAATAGAGAGTGGATTCACTGTTTGAAAAGGTCATAGCATTGCCGAGGAAACCGAGAGGAATCCCAGTTAGAGCCGAAGATAACACGTAGCGCTTATGCGTGCTCTCAAGAACTTGAGCATTTCCATAATCATCAAGATTTTACCAACATCCGTGTCAAGGATGCTGACAACACAACATACTACCATGATGAATAGCGATGGACGATGCAGATGCAAAGGAGGATAACACTTTCTCAGATTTCACCTTAGCGAGCCAAGGAACAAAATCTGGACGATCGACCGAGAGACATTTAGCACTCCGCTTCTAATGTTCTTCTTGATGTGCTAGCGTAATCCCCCCATAGATATGGTTTATATCTAGAACATCAAGTAAAAGGTCGGACTTCGGGAACACAAAAATCCATAGGGGCAACTAGGGAGTAAAACCCTACGAAATCCTTATGGGGAGGTGGCCAACTTCTTCAATCAAGATACTGCAATAATAGGTCTTCCGATGGGGTGTGTTGACCACGACATCCACTTTACCAGTTTTCGAGGGACCGATATTATAGTTCTTGGGAAATGTTCCAACCCATCATATCTGCCTGAGATTCAGATCTGGTTGGTGTCAGGATATTCCAGACTCATCGAGTCTAGGAAGAAAAATGAAAGTTTGCAACACAAATCGACGAGATAACGTTGCGGGATTCTCGGGAGATGAACTACGATAGCAAGCTCCAAAACATGAGCTGGTTCTGCTACAAACATGTGAACACGTTGTCCCAGACAAGCATGGCCACGTAGTAGTCTTATAATAAAACATTACCGAGTTCAGGTGGGGAACCATCAACGAGGATATCAAAATCCTTACAGAAGGCATGCTCTTAAGAAGGAACTTCTTCTCCTTGAACAAATCAATCAGTGGCTTGGTGTGCTCGGAACACATATGGAATGAAGGTTGCAAGTCTCCAGACCACAGAATACTTCGCACGTATGCATGACTGACTTGGGCTGATTCCAGAGGAAGCAAAACTAACTTTCTCATATTCACGGCGGCAACTTTCACCAAATGCACGTGTATAAGAGGAAGTCACTCCTTTCATCAAACAAATACTTCATGAGCTAGCATGAACAAATGCTTTCAAAAGTTTCCAACACTAGCTTAATGTTCAACAAAATCATGGAGGAGATAAGGATGTTGTCAATGGGCTCAACAACAATTCATCTAGGTTTCCTTTTAAAAGGAATTCCATAGTTAAGTGAACACGGTGATAGCATTGGTCAGACCAAAGATGTAATGGTGTATGCTCGAGGGATCAACCACGAATAAGACAACATTACGAGCATCATTGGTACTGATTTGATTTGACGATAGCCCACACTCAAATCAAAGGATTGATAAGACAATAGGTCCAGCAACTGATCACAAGGACCAATCGATGAAGATATCATCTTTCTTCAACACACACTACACAAGAATATCCCTTTGGAACGAACTAAGTCAGACAAGCTTTTATCTTCCAACTCTCCAAGTTGTTGTCTAGCTTAACCAACTAGCTCAGGGATATCTAACACCGATTCTTGGAGAGAAGGTGGTTCACAAGAACCCAACTTGATCACGAACTCAACATAGCGGTCAGGTGACAACCCGGTAACACCTCCAAGAAGATATTTGGATAGTCACGAACCACCGGTATGTTACTAAGCTCGAGAACAATCTTGCTTTTGAGGGCAAGACGATATGATCGGATGAGTGAGGACTTGACAAGATCCTAACTCATCAATCGAAGGGTGCACCGAAATAAGGACTAGGTAGCACGATCAGTCTTAGAAGGATGATTCGAAAACCAACATACTAAGAATGCAATTATTATCCTTTAACTACCAAGCAACAGAGTTGCCAGCAGTATTGATTTCACACATCACAATTCATTTGTCGGTATTCCGGTTGCATCAACACGAGGGCCGAGGAATGAACAGTGATGGCAAGAAGTATCACTGTACCAAGAGTTCATGGGATGATGTGCAATTCCTATGACAACCTCGATATAAAATATGTAATACTCCAAGGTAGAGCAGAACCAAAAGCTGGATTGGCATTTGATCTGTGGAATACAACTACTTTGACCCAATCCTAGATATGGAAGAGGTACTGGAGTTTGTTTCTCCTAGTCATCCCGGAATGGAATGGCTTGACAGACCACAAGAGTCATAGACATCGATGAACGAACGCACGCATACTCTTGACTATCAATTGATAGACGAGGGTCAGAATGCAACTAAAGAGAACAACTCAAAGGAACATATAACTTTCTGAGTTGTGGATGCATAGATTAGTATGTCGAACCAAGTTCAACATATTTCTTCCGGATAACCCATGCAGAAAGGTAGAACTGGCAGAGCCACGATTTATGAGTGGAGATCTCCTCAAGAGTACTCTAATTGTGATCTTTTAATCCAGAAGAACTCCTGCCAAGAGTGGTTCATGGTAATTGGAAGAAGGAAATACCACGGACCTCGAGGACTATCATAAGGTTACTAATATCCTAAAAGAGCTAGCAATTACTAACAACATGAAGTAGGTAGAGTGAATCTCGGGTTCAAGAACCCAGGAGCAGAATACCTACTACTAAGTAGCATCACGGGATGCTTTCGAGAATGATGGCCAGAATCATCACACTGGGAACACAAATCCTGGCTAATTACTAGATGATCCCCTAAGACACCTAGGGTCACAATAATATCTCCAACATATATGTCAAGGTAACGAAGTACCTCAACTCACTGATTAGTGTGGTTAATCTGGCCCATGGAAACATTGAAACGGGAAGAAAGGATTTGCAATTGCATCAGACTACTTAGAAACCTGGGATGACTCGGACAGCATAACGGCTGTAAATGCTCAGAAAAGATTTGAGACATTCACAAAAATGGTGGCATAACCACTCAGAAGCACAATATCAAGGTTTCGAGATCAACAATTAACATACGGGAGTAGTAGGAACTGAACTGAGACTTAAGTCCAACAATCTTATAAGTCTACGGATTAGTAACACGTGATCCTGATAGAAAGAAGAGATAGCCTAGTTCTTAATCCCCGTAGAAGAGAAGATGATGACTCAGATCAGAAGGCCATGAGGTATAAGGAGTAAAAAGAGCCTTACGTTCCATCCCACAATCAATTCCCTTATATAACTAAAGAATTTCTAGACTCAACTTCGACCAGTTTGGCTTGGTAATCCTACAGGCAGTCAAGCTCTGATACCAACGCTGTCAGGACCCCGACTCGATGTCACACCGATCTAGCCGGTAACACCTCATATCACTTTGCGGCCTCACGCACGGTATCCCCACGGGTGTCGCCTTACCTTTGCCCGGGACCGTTTGCGCCTTTTGCCTCACGTATATGATAGTGTCGCTAGCATCCATATGATAAAGAGCCCGGGCTGACATGACTAGTCGTAAACCCAAAGTGGCACAGACTTACAGGGACAGGCATCCATGACCTAGCATCGAACGTGTCGGTCATCAGCGGGTGAATCCAGGCTGTAGCACTGGGCTAGCAGGACTCCGGTAAACTGGGCTGTAGCGGGCTAACAGGACTCCGGTATTCATCGCGTGACATTTCCCCGAAGGGACAGACACAGGAACGAAGAAGGACACATGCCGGCCAGCCTAAGTGTTCCGGAGCAGTAGCAAGCTACCATGGCTCGGTGGAAACACTAGGAGACATTTCCCGGTAAGAGAGGCTACCAAGGATAAACAACTAGGTTGTCAGATCCCACACATACCAAGCATTTCAATAACATACACACAATATGCTCGATATGTGCAACTACAACATGGCATCACAACATGACTCTACGACTCAAATATTTTAATCAATAGGCTCCGAGGAGCGAGATATTACAAACAGGGGTCTCATGACCCAACAATCAAAACATACAAGTCAAAGCACAAGCGGAAGCTATCATGTCTGAGTACAGACATCTATAAATGAAAAGGGCTGAGAAGCCTGACTATTTATCAGATCCTGCCGAGGGCACAAGATCGTAGCTGAGGTATCAAGCTAAATGTCGAAGTCCACGCGGAACTACTAATGAGACTGAAGTCTCTCTGCAAAACATAAAATGGGCAAACATGAGTACAAATGTACCCAGCAAGACTTACATCAGATCTATCTACATATGCCTCATTATCAACAAAGGGGATGGTGGAGTTTGACTGCAGCAAGCCAGCTTTGACTCGGTGGCTATCCTGAACTACGACTGCAAGTAACTCTTTGAGGTGGCGCACACGAGTCCACATATTCACCATATCAATACGCCACTATGGATCCGCTTCCGTCTCCCTACGAGAACGCTATCCATAGCACTCACGCTTATCTTGCGTATTTTAGAGTATCCACTTTCACTTGTCTATGAACTGTACAAGGGGTCCACGTTTCCATATCCGAGGAATCCGGCTATTCGAATAGATGATGTTAACCCTGTAGGGGTGTACTTCTTCATACACGCTCTCGCCACTTACCGCCCTGTACACGTCATGTACCTCGGCAACCTTCAAGCGGAAGCCGGGCGAGGGAGTCGGCCACGACCTGACTAACCGAACAAGTCTCTCGTCCCGGTTTATCGCCTATTCGGGTTCCATCCGCAAGGAGATCCGGCCGGGGTGTCGCTCACGGCCCCAAACGATGTGAGCAGGGTTCCCAAGCCCACCAACCGGGTGCCACTTGGTACACCGGGCCACTGTGCCTAGTCTGTCCCAAGCCCACCTGTACCGGGTACCACTTGGTAGACTACTAACACTACCTACAAACACCAGAAACTAGTTGCAACTCCTGGACAGAGATCAAGTTGATTAATAAGTCGAGAGAGCTTGGAGCGCCCGGAGCCCAATGTGTGGTAGTAACTGATCATGGATCACAAACACAGAACTCAGTTCCTGAGGACGGCTGCAATGAGACAACCCACCATGTACTCCTACATGGCCTCTCACCGCTACCTTTATCAAATCGTGTTCACACACTTAGTTCACCCATAGTAGGACAAGTTCACACGCCTCTAATTCATCCCCGATGAATCAGACCTGACTCAACTCTAAGCAGTAGCAGGCATGACAAACAAGCATGAATGAGTAGGCACATCAGGGCTCAAACAACTCCTACTCATGCTAGTGGGTTTCATCTATTTACTGTGGCAATGACAGGTCATGCAAAGGATAAAGGGGTTCAGCTACCGCAGCAAGTAACAAATATGTCATTGTTGTCCTAATGCAGTAAAAGAGAGCAGGAGCGAGAGAGTGGGATTGTATCGGAATGAACAAGGGGGTTTTGCTTGCCTGGCACTTCTGAAGATAATATAGCTCTCCATTGGTGTCACCGATCACATCGTCGGTACACGTCTATCGAGAGGGGACAAATACCGGCAACACAGAAGGGAACACAATCTATCCAATGCACAATATGATGCATGATCATGACATAGCAAAATGAATGTGTTTTGAGCTAATGCAACTAGCAACAGATTAAATGAAGTTGGTTTGAATACAAGATTCAAATTCAAACTCCATATATGATTATTTAAATGCCCTTTATTTGTTTTGTCCAAAACAGAGGACAAACATTGTTCAAACATGCATGAAAATGGTACAGATGGGTTCCTTGAATTTTTCTGATAATTTTTCATATATAAATTATTTAGTTTGGAGTTACGGTTAATTTTCTATGATTTATAGAAGTTTTAGCTATTTTCTGAAATTATTAAATCATTTAAGATTATTTAAATTCCAGAAAATACTTATTGCGTCAGCCTGACATCATCATGACGTCAGCAGGTCAGCAGGGCGCCTCCAGGTCAAACCTGACCAGTGGGGTCCACTGGTCAGTGACCCAGGGCTGTTTAGCTCGCTGACAGGTGGGGTCAGGTCAACATCCACGTCATCATGGTCAACTCTGACGTGTGGGTCCACAGTGATTAGATAATATTAAACAGAATTTAAACTAGTGTTAGTTAGGGGCGTGGGCCCAGTAGTCAGTGAGAGGGGGGGGGTTAGTTAGTGGGGTCATTAGCGCTAATTAAGTGACACGTCGACTTCGCCGGAGTTCGGCCGGCGACGACCAAAACTGCGGCGGAAGCTCGCCGGAGTGGCGCTGCGAGCGGTTTTGGGCCAAGCCAAGGGCACCAGAGGGTTGCCCTTGCTTGCGCGCATCCAAAGGAGGCATGCGGGAGGCGCGGGGTGGCCGGAGCTCGCCGGAGTGGAGGCCGCGGCGGCTGCCGGAGCTCGGGTTTGGGCGGAGCGAGGTTAGGGAGCGCTAGGGGGCTGGCTGAGGGGCTATGCGGACTCCTGGGGCGGCTAGGAGCACGCTAGGCTCGTCGGACTGGCCGCAGCAGCACGTCAGTGCCATGCCCAGCGTCCATGGCGGACGGCGGCGCTCGGTACGGTGGCTAGCATGGCTACTGCACGGGAAACCAACGGGGAGAGAGGGGAAACGTAGGAGAGCTCACGGAGGGGCTAGCGGAGGAGACGACGAAGTCGGGGAAGCTCTGGACGCGCCGAATCGGTGGAGTCGATCTCCGGGCACCGGAGGTGAAGACGACGATGCTCCGGTCGGCTGGGGCCTCTTCTGGTCGCGTGACACGACGAGGAGGTCGAGGGAGGACCGGCGGAGCTTCCTGGGGCGTCGGTGAGGCTAGGGGTGGCCGGTGGCCATGGGTACGGCGACGATGGCGGCGAGCTCCGCTCGGTGGTGTGCGCGAGAGGGAAACAGAGGAGGGAATGGGGTCCAGGGGAAGAGAGGGGAGGTGCAGGGGGCGAGGGCGGCTCCGTGGCGTCGCGAGGGAGTCGGGGAGGCTGCCACGGCGAAGCAGGAGGTGGCGTCGGGGCTCTCGGCGCGCGCCACGCCTCGCCTCTGCCTACTGGTAGAGGAAGACGACAAGCGGCGAGGGGGTTTGCGGTGGTGGGCTGGGCCACCAGCTGGGCCAGCGATGGGGGGGGCAAAGCTGGGCCGGTTCGTGGCGCCAGGTAAGCTGGGCTTCTCTCTTCTGTTTTGTTTTTTTATTTACTGTTTTCTATTTTTTTTGCAACTGTGAGGCTTTATTAAAAATACTTAGGCATCTCTAAAAATCCAGAAAATAACCAGGGGCTCTGTTTAGATTATTTCCAAGCCCACACTTATTTTTAGAATTATTTGGGCATTTAAGATATTTACTAGCATTTAGATGCCCAAATACAAATAGAGTATGATTTAATTCAGAGCCCAATATGTCCTGCAAAAATATAAATCATTTTTGGTAGATGCTTTCACCTCAAACTAGAAATGTTGAACATTTTTAGAGGGCATTTTGGGTTTAATGAAAAAGATTTTATTTTGACCCTAGTTGAATTCATTTGGTGCTAGGGTTTAGTCAATCCCCATTTCAGGTTTAAATGAAATTTAAACATGAAGCAACACTCTAATGCATGCACTAGGCATTGTCAGAACTAGGGATGTGACAGACACCATGCCAAGTTTCAACTTTTTCAGAGTTCATTTGTAGTGCTTTTCAATTTCCAGGTCATTTAGTTCTCAAAACAAATCATTGAATGCATGAAAAATAGCAAATGAAGGAAGAAATGGTTGAAAGTTGATGCCGTCGCTTTGAATGATGCATACTGAATGCACAAAAAGTCTAGAGTTGTAATAAGTTTAAAAAAATGAAATGCCTTTGTAACAGATGAGTTTAATTTCGTCGGAAACCTGAATACTTCGAAAGAGATTGTCCACTTTGTAAACGAAGTGCATCCAATTTTTGCCGTAACCCTCTCTACTTTTTTGAACAATCTATGTGGGTGAAATGATGATACCATGCCAAGTTTCAACTTTTTCAGAGTTCATTTGTAGTGCTTTCGATTTCCAGGTCATTTAGTTCTCAAAAGAAATCACTGAATGCATGAAAAATAGCAAATGAAGGCAGAAATGGTTGAAAGTTGATGGCGTCGCTTTGAATGATGCATACTGAATGCACAAAAAGTCTGGAGTTGTAATAAGCTTAAAAAATGAAATGCCTTTGTAAAAGATGAGTTTAATTTCGTGAGAAACCTGAATACTTCGAAAGAGATTGTCCAGTTTGTAAACGAAGTGCATCCAGTTTTTGCCGTAACCCTCTCTACTTTTTTGAACAATCTATGTGGGTGAAATGATGATACCATGCCAAGTTTCAACTTTTTCAGAGTTCATTTGTAGTGCTTTCGATTTCCAGGTCATTTAGTTCTCAAAACAAATCACTGAATGCATGAAAAATAGCAAATGAAGGCAGAAATGGTTGAAAGTTGATGGCGTCGCTTTGAATGATGCATACTGAATGCACAAAAAGTCTGGAGTTGTAATAAGTTTAAAAAAATGAAATGCCTTTGTAACAGATGAGTTTAATTTCGTCAGAAACCTGAATACTTCGAAAGAGATTGTCCAGTTTGTAAACGAAGTGCATCCAGTTTTTGCCGTAACCCTCTCTACTTTTTTGAACAATCTATGTGGGTGAAATGATGATACCATGCCAAGTTTCAACTTTTTCAGAGTTGATTTGTAGTGCTTTTCAATTTCCAGGTCATTTAGTTCTCAAAACAAATCATTGAATGCATGAAAAATAGCAAATGAATGCAGAAATGGTTGAAAGTTGATGGCGTCGCTTTGAATGATGCATACTGAATGCGCAAAAAGTCTGGAGTTGTAATAAGTTTAAAAAAATGAAATGCCTTTGTAACAAATGAGTTTAATTTCGTCACAAACCTGAATAGTTTGAAAGAGATTGTCCAGTTTGCAAACGAAGTGCATCCAGGTTTTGCAGTAACCCTCTCTACTTTTTTGACCAATCTATGTGGGTGAAATGATGATACCATGCCAAGTTTCAACTTTTTCAGAGTTCATTTGTAGTGCTTTTCAATTTCCAGGTCATTTAGTTCTCAAAACATATCATTGAATGCATGAAAAATAGCAAATGAATGCAGAAATGGTTGAAAGTTGATGGCGTCGCTTTGAATGCTGCATACTGAATGCGCAAAAAGTCTGGAGTTGTAATAAGTTTAAAAAAATGAAATGCCTTTGTAACAAATGAGTTTAATTTCGTCAGAAACCTGAATAGTTTGAAAGAGATTGTCCAGCTTGTAAACGAAGTGCATCCAGTTTTTGCAGTAACCCTCTCTACTTTTTTGACCAATCTATGTGGGTGAAATGATGATACCATGCCAAGTTTCAACTTTTTCAGAGTTCATTTGTAGTGCTTTTCAATTTCCAGGTCATTTAGTTCTCAAAACATATCATTGAATGCATGAAAAATAGCAAATGAATGCAGAAATGGTTGAAAGTTGATGGCGTCGCTTTGAATGATGCATACTGAATGCACAAAAAGTCTGGAGTTGTAATAAGTTTAAAAAAATGAAATGCCTTTGTAACAGATGAGTTTAATTTCGTTAGAAACCTGAATACTTCGAAAGAGATTGTCCAGTTTGTAAAGGAAGTGCATCCAGTTTTTGTCGTAACCCTCTGTACTTTTTTGAACAATCTATGTGGGTGAAATGATGATACCATGCCAAGTTTCAACTTTTTCAGAGTTCATTTGTAGTGCTTTTCAATTTCCAGGTCATTTAGTTCTCAAAACAAATCATTGAATGCATGAAAAATAGCAAATGAATGCAGAAATGGTTGAAAGTTGATGGCTTCACTTTGAATGATGCATACTGAATGCACAAAAAGTCTGGAGTTGTAATAAGTTTAAAAAAATGAAATGCCTTTGTAACAGATGAGTTTAATTTCGTTAGAAACCTGAATACTTCGAAAGAGATTGTCCAGTTTGTAAACAAAGTGCATCCAGTTTTTGCTGTAACCCTCTGTACTTTTTTGAACAATCTATGTGGGTGAAATGATGATACCATGCCAAGTTTCAACTTTTTCAGAGTTCATTTGTAGTGCTTTTCAATTTCCAGGTCATTTAGTTCTCAAAACAAATCATTGAATGCATGAAAAATAGCAAATGAAGGCAGAAATGGTTGAAAGTTGATGGCGTCGCTTTGAATTATGCATACTGAATGCACAAAAAGTCTGGAGTTGTAATAAGTTTAAAAAAATGAAATGCCTTTGTAATAGATGAGTTTAATTTCGTCGGAAACCTGAATACTTCGAAAGAGATTGTCCAGTTTGTAAACGAAGTGCATCCAATTTTTGCCGTAACCCTCTATACTTTTTTGAACAATCTATGTGGGTGAAATGATGATACCATGCCAAGTTTCAACTTTTTCAGAGTTCATTTGTAGTGCTTTCGATTTCCAGGTCATTTAGTTCTCAAAACAAATCACTGAATGCATGAAAAATAGCAAATGAAGGCAGAAATGGTTGAAAGTTGATGGCGTCGCTTTGAATGATGCATACTGAATGCACAAAAAGTCTGGAGTTGTAATAAGCTTAAAAAATGAAATGCCTTTGTAAAAGATGAGTTTAATTTCGTCAGAAACCTGAATACTTCGAAAGAGATTGTCCAGTTTGTAAACGAAGTGCATCCAGTTTTTGCAGTAACCCTCTCTACTTTTTTGACCAATCTATGTGGGTGAAATGATGATACCATGCCAAGTTTCAACCTTTTCAGAGTTCATTTGTAGTGCCTTTCAATTTCCAGGTCATTTAGTTCTCAAAACATATCATTGAATGCATGAAAAATAGCAAATGAATGCAGAAATGGTTGAAAGTTGATGGCGTCGCTTTGAATGATACATACTGAATGCACAAAAAGTCTGGAGTTGTAATAAGTTTAAAAATATGAAATGCCTTTGTAACAGATGAGTTTAATTTCGTCAGAAACCTGAATACTTCGAAAGAGATTGTCCAGTTTGTAAACGAAGTGCATCCAGTTTTTGCCGTAACCCTGTCTACTTTTTTGAACAATCTATGTGGGTGAAATGATGATACCATGCCAAGTTTCAACTTTTTCAGAGTTCATTTGTAGTGCTTTTCAATTTCCAGGTCATTTAGTTCTCAAAACAAATCATTGAATGCATGAAAAATAGCAAATGAAGGCAGAAATGGTTGAAAGTTGATGGCGTCGCTTTGAATGATGCATACAGAATGCACAAAAAGTCTGGAGTTATAATAAGTTTAAAAAAATGAAATGCCTTTGTAACAGATGAGTTTAATTTCGTCAGAAACCTGAATACTTCGAAAGAGATTGTCCAGTTTGTAAACGAAGTGCATCCAGTTTTTGCCGTAACCCTCTCTACTTTTTTGAACAATCTATGTGGGTGAAATGATGATACCATGCCAAGTTTCAACTTTTTCAGAGTTCATTTATAGTGCTTTTCAATTTCCAGGTCATTTAGTTCTCAAAACAAATCATTGAATGCATGAAAAATAGCAAATGAAGGCAGAAATGGTTGAAAGTTGATGGCGTCACTTTGAATGGTGCATACTGAACGCAAAAAATATAAGAGCATTTACATCATGATCTTATATTTCTTTACAGTCTAAACTGTCAATATGATCTTATAACATCAAAAATACTTTGATCATCAATGATCTTTGTGTGTACAATCTGAATTGTCAATATGAGTCATCAACGATTTATAAACCGATGAAGACTCATATTGCGTTCACAAATTCTACACAAAGAGTTCAATGAAGACCAAGTGCTTGCGATAGTTTGAGAAATAACATATTTAAGGTGGTAAAAGGCTTGTTAGGGGAGCGAGGTGGGACTAAAAACAGCTTGCCATAACCTCATTAGTACTGGTTCGTGGTACGAACCGGCACTAAATGGTGATGGTGGGGTCATAGCCTGACCGCAGGCTGACACATCCCCTTTAGTACCGGTTCGTGGCATGAACCGGTACTAAAGGTTCGCCACGAACTGGTGCTATTGATCGCCGCCACGAACCGGTGCTATTGTACACATTAGTGTCGGTTGAAATTCAAACCGGCACTATTGGGCTTCACGTTTGACCCTTTTTCTACTAGTGGTGATCCACGTTATTGTCCTTCTGTAAACATGTGAAACAAGCCGAAGGGTGATCCTGTAAACCATGCCTAGCACGATGATAAGATGTCCAAACCCTATGCTGCACCGTCAGCCACATGTGTAACTTGCACTTTAGAGGAGCCCAACTCTTCCAATTGCAAGAGGTAAAAGGCACCCTTTCCAAGCCCTGACACAGTCTGTCATAAACTGAGCTGGCAGTGTGATTTCCAGAGATGTCAGCAGGCTAGGAGAAAGCATCAGGTCGCCTGTCATCGCGAGGAACCGAGGAAATGGCTTGCCCCAAGATGATCAACTGCAAGTGCACCGTGAAATTTAGATCGCCGTTGATGTCACTGACACATTGATTGTTCTGGAGCGCTTGCTCAACCGTACATCTATTTTGTGTCCTTCTTTCCACCAAGTTTATGGTCAGAGGGGCAAAGTCTGCAATGTCGAATCCATGGATCCATTTATCGTGCCAAATAAGGTGTTCGCTCCATCACCAACCGAGATGTGCACCAAATTGACAAAAACTTGTTGAGCCTCTCTATCAACCACCATGGGCATATCCTGCCATGGCCTCTCCGGATCTGCTTTTCTCAGCCATTCCCATTGGACTCGCAGCACAAGAGCTTACAACTCTAAATTTTTGACTCCCAGTCCACCAAAGCAGAGGGGCCTGCAAATGGTGTTCCATGCGATCAAGCACTGTCCTCCCTTGACCTTGTCTTCCACTGTCCAAAAGAATGCACGCATCCACTTATCCAGGTCCCCTAAAACACACTTTGGAGCATCCATAATCATCAAATGGTGGATAGGCCTCACAGTCATGACAGATTTTGCAAGAATCAGTCGGCCAGGTCGGTGAATGTGTCCCCTTTGCCATGCAGGGACCATTTTTTTGCCTTGTCCAAAATTGGCTGCCAATCACCAAGGGTAAGCTGCTTGATGGCAAGCTGAAGCCCTAGATACTTGCAAGGGAATTCTCCAATGTTGAACTGTAGCATACTCTCAACTCTGCCTTGATCTTCTTCATTGCCTTGGATCAGAATCGCCAAAGATTTGCGGTAGTTAACACGAAGACCGGACGCCCGGCCGAAAGCCCCCAAGGAAGTCCGGACAAAAGTGAGGCATGCAACGCTGGGCTTCACAAATAATGCAACATCATCAGCGTAGATAGAGACCGACTGCATAGCTGAGATCCCTCTGAATGAACTAAGCATGCCCATACCGGCACCCTTGCTGAAGATATGCGTGAGTACGTCCATGGGAAATAAATACAGCAAGGGGGAAACCGGATCACCTTGTCTTAAGCCGCAAGCAAGATATACACTCTTACCATGGGTACCATTGACTATGACCTTGGTAGAAGTGATCTGGAGAAGAATTATGATCCAGCCAATCCACTTGGGCCCAAACCCTTTCTTCCTCATCACCTCAAATAGCAATGGCCATGATAGCATATCAAAAGCTTTGAAGATTTCTAACTTAAGGAACAAGCCGGCTTCCATCCTTCCATGAATCTTCCTCGCAACTTGGTGAATAAGCAGAAAGTTGTCATGCATATTTTGCCCAAGAATGAATGCAGATGTCTACTACACAACCTTCTTCTTGTAGACGTTGTCGGGCCTCCAAGTGCAGAGGTTTGTAGGACAATAGCAAATTCCCCTCAAGTTGATGACCTAAGGTTTATCAATCCGTGGGAGGCGTAGGATGAAGATGGTCTCTCTCAAACAACCCTGCAACAAAATAACAAAGAGTCTCTTGTGTCCCCAACACACCCAACACAATGGTAAATTGTATAGGTGCACTAGTTTGGTGAAGAGATGGTGATACAAGTGCAATATAGATGGTAGATATAGGTTTTTGTAATCTGAAAATATAAAAACTGCAAGGTAGCAAGCGATAAAAGTGAGCGAAAATTGTATTGCAATGATTCGAAACAAGGCCTAGGGTTCATACTTTCACTAGTGCAATTTGTCTCAACAATGATAACATAACTATATCATATGACAATCCCTCAATGTGCAACAAAGATTCACTCCAAAGTCACTAATAGCGGAGAACAAATAAAGAGATTTTTGTAGGGTACGAAACCACCTCAAAGTTATTCTTTTTGTTCAATCCATTGGGCTATTCCTATTAGTGTCACAAATGGCCCTAGAGTTCGTACTAAAATAACACCTTAAGACACACATTAACCAAAACCCTTATGTCACCTAGATAGTCCAATGTCACCACAAGTATCCATGGGTATGATTACATGATATGCATCACACAATCTCAAATTCGTCTATTCAAACCAACACAAAGTACTTCATAGAGTGCCCCAAAGTTTCTACTGGAGAGTCAAGAAGAAAACGTGTGCCAACCCCTATGCATAAGTTCACAAGGTCACCGAACCCCTAGGTTTTCATCTTGACTCTCCGGTAGAAACTTTGGGGCACTCTATGAAGTACTTTGTGTTTGTTTGAATAGATGAATTTGAGATTGTGTGATGCATATGGTATAATCATACCCGCCGATACTAGTGGTGACATTGGACTATCTAGGTGACATAAGGGTTTTTGGTTGATGTGTGTCTTAAGGTGTTATTTTACTATGAACTCTCGGGCTATTTGTGACACTAATAGGAATAGCCCAATGGATTGATCGGAAAGAATAACTTTGGGGTGGTTTCGTACCCTACAATAATATCTTCGTTTGTTCTCTTCTATTAGTGACTTTGGAGTGACTCTTTTTTGCACATTGAGGGCTTGTCATACGATCTAATTATGTCATCATTGTTGAGAGAACTTGCACTAGTCAAAGTATGAACCCTAGGCCTTGTTTCGAAGCATTGCAATACAATTTTTGCTCACTTTTATCGCTTGCTACCTTACAGTATTATATTTTCAGATTACAAAAACCTATATCTACCATCCATATTGCACTTGTATCACCATCTATTTGCCAAACTAGTGCGCCTATACAATTTACTATTGTATTGGGTGTGTTGGGGACAGAAGAGACTCTTTGTTATTTGGTTGTAGGGTTGTTCGAGAGAGATCATCTTCATCCTACTCTTCCCACGGATTGATAAAACTTAGGTCATGCACTTGAGGGAAATTTGCACTATCCTACAAACCTCTGCACTTGGAGGCCCAACAAAGTCTACCAGAAGAAGGTTGTGTAGTAGACATCAAGCTTTTTTCTGGCGCCGTTGCCGGGGAGGTGAGTGATTGAAGGTATACCTTTAGATCTTGCAATCAAATCTTTTAGTTTCTTGTTTTATCACTAGTTTAGTCTATAAAAGAAAATTACAAAAAAGTGGAATTGAGTTTGCCTCATACGCTTTATATTTTTAATATCTTTCGTGAGAATGATGGAAAGGAAAATTATGCTCAAGTGCTAGAACAAGAAGTCAATAAAATGTTTGGCACTAAATCTTTGAATGATGAGCATTATTGCAATGTTGTTAGTTTGAATTCTTCGAATACCCATGATGCTAATGATAGGCAAAGCCACAAGCTTGGGGAAGCTATGTTTGATAAAGATGATATTTTTTGTCCCCCAAGTTTTGATGAGCAAATTTATTATCATGAAAGCATGCCTCCTATTTATGATGATTATTGTGATGACACGTATGCTATAAATAATAAAGATAACCATGAAACTTGTCATCTTGATTTTAATTTTCAATTGGATTATGCTTCACATGATATTTATTTTGTTGAGTTTGCTCCCACTACAATTGATGAGAATAAATTTGCTTATGTGGAGAGTAGTAAAACTTCTATGAAAGTTGATCATGAAAAAAATGCTTTAGGTGATGGTTATATTGTTGAAATCATTCATGATGCTACTGAAAATTATTATGAGGGAGGAACATATGCTTGTAGGAATTGCAATAATATCAAGTTTCCTCTCTATGTGTGAGAATCTTGAAGCTATCCTTGTTTTACCTTCCTATGCTAGTTGTTTCTTGTTCCCATAAGTTGTTTGCTCACAAAATCCCTTTGCATAGGAAGTGGGTTAGGCTTAAATGTGCTAGTCATATGCTTCATGATGCTCCCGTTATGTTTCAATTCTTATCTTTTAAGTGAGCATCATTGCATTCATCATGCCTAGCTAAAAGGCATTAAAGAAAAGCGCTTGTTGGGAGACAACCCAATATTTACCCTTACTGTTTTTGTCTGTCCATATGATTATGATACTGTAGTAATCATGTTATATAGCTTTTTTTCAATAAAGTGCCAAGTAAGTCCTTTAGGATAGCTTACGGTGATAGTTGTGTTGATCCTGCTGAAAATCAGAAACTTTTGCACCAAGTAAATTAGTTTTGATAATTCACAGAAACGTGATTTTGATCTGATTCTTGTTGCTCTAGATTGGTACAAAAATTTCTCAGGCTTTCCTAATTTGGTAGAATTTTTGGTGTTACACAGGTATTCGAATGATACAGATTACTACAGAATGTTCTGTTTTTGATAGATTCTGTTTTCATTGCATTGTTTGCTTATTTTGATGAATCTATGAGTAATATCGGAGGGTATGAACCATAGAGAAGTTGGAATACAGTAGATATTACACCAATATGAATTTAGAATGAGTTCACAACAGTACCTAACTGGTGATTTATTTTCTTACTAACGGAGCTTACGAGTTTTCTGTTGAGTTTTGTGTTGTGAAGTTTTCAAGTTTTGGGTATAGATTTGATGGACAATGGAATAAGGAGTGGAAAAAGCATAACCTTGGGGATGCCCAAGGCACCCCAAGGTAATATTCAAGGACAACCAAGAGCCTAATCTTGGGGATTCCCCGGATGCCATCCCCTCTTTCGTTTTCGTTCATAGGTAACATTACTTGGAGCTATATTTTTATTCACCAATGATATGTGTTTTGCTTGGAGCATCATTTTGTTTTATTTTGTTTTGCTTGCTGTTTGAATAAAATCCCCAGATCTGAAGTTCTTAAATGTTAGGCTTTATAGAGTCTTCACATAGTTACATAATTTTTCGACTACTCATTGATCTTCACTTATATCATCCGGAGTAGTTTCTCATTTGCTCAAGTGCTTTTACTTATATCTTTTAGAGCACGGCGGTGGTTTTATTTTATAGAAATTATTGATCTCTCATGCTTCACTTATATTATTTTGAGAATCTTTTAGAACAGCATGGTATTTGCTTTCGTTATAAAATTAGTCCTAATATGATGGGCATCCAAGTTGGGTATAATAAAAACTATCATATAGAGTGCATTGAATACTATGAGAAGTTTGATACTCGATGATTGTTTTGAGATGTGAGGATGGTAATATTAGGGTCATGCTAGTTGAGTAGTTCTGAATTTGAGGAATACTTGTGTTAAAAGTTTGTGATTCCCGTAGCATGCACGTATGGTCAACCGTTATGTGATGAAGTTGGAGCATGATTTATTTATTGATTGTCTTCCTTATGTGTGGAGGTCAGGATCGCGCGATGGTTAACTCCTACCAACCCTTCCCCTAGGAGCATGCGTGTAGTACTTTGTTTTGATAACTTGTAGATTTTTGCAATAAGTATATGAGTTCTTCATGACTAATGTTGAGTCCATGGATTATAAGCACTCTCACTCTTCCACCATTGCTAGCCTCTCTTGTGCAGCGCAACTTTCGCCGGTACCATACACCCACAATATACCTTCCTCAAAACAGCCACCATACCTACCTATTATGGTATTTCCATAGCCATTCTGAGATATATTGCCATGAAACTTTCCACCGTTCCGTTATTTATGACACACATCATCATTGTCATATTGCTTTTGCATGATCATGTAGTTGACATTGTATTTGTGGCAAATCCACCATTCATAATTCTTTCATATATGTTACTCTTGATTCATTGCATATCCCGGTACACCGCCAAAGGCATCAACATAGAGTCATATTTTGTCCTAAGTATTGAGTTGTAATTCTTGAGTTCTAAGTAAATAAAAGTGTGATGATCTTCATTATTAGAGCATTGTCCCAAGTGAGGAAAGGATGATGGAGACTATGATTCCCCCACAAGTCGGGATGAGACTCTGGACTTTATGAAAAATAAAAGAGGCCAAATAAGCCCAAATCAAAAAAAGAGGCCAAAGAAGCCCACCAAAAAAAATGAGAGAAAAAGAGAGAATGGACAACGTTACTATCCTTTTACCACACTTGTGCTTCAAAGTAGCACCATGATCTTCATGATAGAGAGTCTCCTATGTTGTCACTTTCATATACTAGTGGGAATTTTTCATTATAGAACATGGCTTGTATATTCCAATGATGGGCCTCCTCATTCCCTAGGTCTTCGTGAGCAAGCAAGTTGGATGCACACCCACTTAGTTTCTTTTGATGAGCTTTCATACACTTATAGCTCTAGTGCATCCGTTGCATGGCAATCCCTATTCACTCACATTGATATCTATTGATGGGCATCTCCATAGCCCATTGATACGCCTAGTTGATGTGAGACTATCTTCCTCCTTTTTGTCTTCTCCACAACCACCATATTCTATTCCACCTATAGTTCTATGTCCATGGCTCACGCTCATGTATTGCATGAAAGTTGAAAAGGTTTGAGAATACTTAAGTATGAAACAATTGCTTGGCTGAAACCAGGGTTGTGCATGATTTAAATATTTTGTGTGATGAAGATAGAGCATAACAGACTATATGATTTTGTAGGGATAACTTTATTTGGCCATGTTATTTTGAGAAGACATAATTACTTTGTAAGTATGCTTGAAGTATTATTATTTTTATGTCAATATTAAACTTTTGTCTTGAATCTTACGGATCTGAACATTCATGCCACAATAAAGAAAATTACATTGAGAAATATGCTAGGTAGCATTCCACATCAAAACTTCTGTTTTTATTATTTACCTACTCGAGGACGAGAAGGAATTAAGCTTGGGGATGCTTGATACGTCTCCAACGTATCTATAATTTTTTATTGTTCCATGCTATTATATTTTCTGTTTTGGATGTTTATGGGCATTATTATACACTTTTATATTATTTTTGGGACTAACCTATAACCGGAGGCCCAACCCAAATTGTTGTTTTCTTGCCTATTTTAGTGTTTTGAAGGGAAGGAATATCAAACGGAGTCCAAACGGAATGAAACCTTCGGGGGAGTTATTTTTGGAACGGCAGCAATCCAGGAGACTTGGAGTAGACAGCAGGGAAGCTTCCAGGAAGCCACGAGGGTCTAGCGGCGCGCCCCACCCCCTGGGCATGCCCCCCACCCTCGTGGGCCCCTTGTGGCTCCCCTGATCGACTTCATTCACCTATATATATCCATATACCCTGAAAACATCCAGGAGCACCATAGATCGGGAGTTCCGCAGGTGGAAGCCTTTGTAGCCACCAAAAACCAATCGGGAGATTGTTCTGGCACCCTGCCGGAGGGGATATCCATCACCGGTGGCCATCTTCATTATCTCGGCGCTCTCCATGACGAGGAGGGAGTAGTTCACCCTTGGGGATGAGGGTATGTACCAGTAGCTATGTGTTTGATATCTCTCTCTCTCTCTCTCGTGTTCTTGATTTGGCACGATCTTGATGTATCACGAGCTTTGCTATTATATTTGGATCTTATGATGTTTCTCCCCCTCTACTCTCTTGTAATGGATTGAGTTTTCCCTTTGAAGTTATCTTATCGGATTGAGTCTTTAAGGATTTGAGAACACTTGATGTAAGTCTTGCATGTGCTTATCTGTGGTGACAATGGGATATCACGTGATCTACTTGATGTATGTTTTGGTGATCAACTTGCTGGTTCGGTGACCTTGTGAACTTATGCATAGGGGTTGGCACACGTTTTCGTCTTGACTCTCCGGTTGAAACTTTGGGGCACTCTTTGAAGTTCTTTGTGTTGGTTGAATTGATGAATCTGAGATTGTGTGGTGCATATCATATAATCATGCCCATGGGTACTTGATGTGACATTGGAGTATCTAGGTGACATTAGGGTTTTGGTTGATTTGTGTCTTAAGGTGTTATTCTAGTATGAACTCTATGATAGATCAAACGGAAAGAATAGCTTCGTGTTATTTTACTACAGACTCTTGAATAGATCGATCAGAAAGGATAACTTTGAGGTGGTTTCATACCCTACCATAATCTCTTCGTTTGTTCTCCGCTATTAGTGACTTTGGAGTGACTCTTTGTTGCATGTTGAGGAATAGTATTATGATCAAATTATATTATTATTGTTGAGAGAACTTGCACTAGTGAAAGTATGAACCTTAGGCCTTGTTTCCTAGCATTGCAATACCGTTTGTGCTCACTTTTATCATTAGTTACCTTGCTGTTTTTATATTTTCAAATTACAAAAACCTATATCTACCATCCATATTGCACTTCTATCACCATCTCTCCGCTGAACTCGTGCACCTATACAATTTACCATTGTATTGGGTCTATTGGGGACACAAGAGACTCTTTGTTATTTGGTTGTAGGGTTGTTTGAGAGAGACCATCTTCAACTCCCACGGATTGATAAACCTTAGGTCATCCACTTGAAGGAAATTTGCTACTGTCCTACAAACCTCTGCACTTGGAGGCCCAACAACATCTACAAGAAAAAGGTCATGTAGTACACATCACCCCGCAGCCCCGGTCGTCTGTTCCGACCCAGACAACCCCGACTCCTCCAACCCCGACTTCGACGACCCCAGCCACCCCAACCCCGACTCCCCTAGTGAACATTTTCTTCTTTTTTTTCTGTTTTATTTATTTTCTTCTCTGCTTTTCTAAGAATAAGTAGAATCAGTAGGATATATAAAATACAAAAGGTAGAATAAAGACAAAAATGAAGAAGGAAGAAGAAGATGAAAAAAGAAGAAGAAGAAAAGAAGGAAGAAGAAGATGAAAAAAAAGAAGGTGAAGAAAAGAAGGAAGAAGAAGATGAAAAAAAAGAGGTAGAAGAAGATGAAAAAGAAAGGAAGAAGAAGATGAAAAAAGAAGAAGAAGTGGAAAAAGAAGGAATAGTAAGGTAGAAGAATATGAAAAAAAGAAGAAGAGGAAAAGAAGAAGGTGTAGAAGAAGATGAAAAAGGAAAAGAAAGGAACAAGAACAATAAGAAGAGGATGAGGAGCACACGAAAAAGAAGAGGAGGAGGAGAAAAAGAAGAGGAGGAAGAGGAGGAGGAGGAAAAGAACGAGGGTCGGGAACGAGGGTCGAGGATCGTTGGTCACCGAGGGGATAGATGGTGGAGCCAATGTGTCCTGTCGGCCCGGTCCCATCGCCCAGGACAAGAATCCCCCGGTTCGATTGCTGCCAGAAAGAGGGGGAGGGGACCATGTGGTCAATCTAGCAGAGGAGGAAGTGGAGGAGGACGAGGATAGGGAAAAGAGGGCCAGGGTGGACTGTCAACATACCTCATCAGCAGCATCATCAGAGAGGAGATGAGAGGAAGAGAGGAGAGTTCTCCGGAACCGAAAGAGATGGCGTGCTAACCCGTTGACCTAGTGTTGCCATACCTGAGGGCACCCAGGGACGAGCGGGTTAGGGGGTTCCTCAGTGTTGATGGAACCCTAAATGACGGGTATTTAGGTTAGGGGGTGCCTTGGTGTCGACGAAAGCCTAAATGACATCTATATAGTTTAGGGGTGCCTCGACACCGACGGAACCCTGAATGGCATATATTTTGGTGTCATCCTGTTGCAAATATTTAATTAGGTTGACGAAAAAAACAATAATGATATGTTACTTATCTTTGGATTTAAATGCGCAGTTGTTTTGTCGCTGCAAGGGTCTGGTGTTCGATGAGCTCCCCCGCTGCGTTCGTGGTGAGCATAAATAACATATCCTCCCCCCATCATTATTTGCGCTATTCCGGTCTTCGTGCCAATGAAACTTTCTAGCCATAGGTGTCTTCAATCATCAGCTTGCATGACCAGTATGCGTCTCCCGTTCGAAAGGGTTACATTTACAAATATGCATGCATTTGCATATTTATAATCGTGATTCTTTCAAATTGTCCAACGTTATCCTTAGACAGCTCGAGTATGTGTAGATTGGGTTTGTTTTCCCGTATGCTCTACTCTGGATCCGACGCATAATTTCATCAGTGCCTCCCTGTTGTTCTCCGGGTACACATCCTCTCTGTTTATTGCCGAGACATGTATCAGGAGAACTACGGGGAGGTGCTGCCGAATTTTGTGTCGGATCCGGAGCAGAGCATTCGAAAACAAACCCAATCTGCACATACTCGGGTGGGATTAGGACCTATCTTTACCTATTAGAGTGTAAGTTGCATGGACGTAATAAAATTGACAAACTAGATTAACTGATGAATATACATGATGAACTATATCTTGTGTCCAGTAGCTAGGCAAGATGAGTGATCGTGCGTGGATGTACACCAGTCACACTAGTCAGAAAGAAATGACCAATGAATGGTTAACAAAAAACAAGGCATTTGTTAGAGCCGCATTTGCAGATGGGTAGAGAAAAACCTGGTGCCCCTGTGTCCGGTGCGACAATTGGCACAAGAGGATAGAGGATGAAATGGGTAAACACTTTCAGAAGAGGAGGTTTACACCCGGTTATATGGTGTGGACATTTCATGGTGAGTCTGCACAACGTTCCAGAGATGGTTCATCTTTGCACCGACGAGCACTACAAGAAAATACACTTCCGTGATGATACATGTTTGTCAAAGTAGGTCGCGTTTTTTGTCATGCATGTATATCCATGACGATTTTATGACAGAATCAAGATAGTCATACCTATGCTGTCGTAGAAGTGTTCCATGACATTACCAAAATTATCATCTCGGAACTGTCCACTTCTATGACGATAAATCGCGCGTCACAGAAATGCTTTCGTCAAGGGTGACCGACACGTGGCATCCACCGTAAAGGAACGCTGTTAAGCTATCGGGTCGGGTTTTGGATCCGATAACCCATTAACAGCCCCGACCAATGGGGATTTTCCACGTGTAAAATCATCATTGGCTGGAGGAAACATGTGTCGGCTCATCGTTGGGACAGATGTCATCCACTCATTGGACAGAAGGCGCCTATGATACGTCGACACGTGGCACGACCCAATAGAGGCCCATTCCTGTGAAAAGGCCGGCCCGTTTGACTTGGTCAAAAGGTGGCGGGCCGGCCCATGGAAAGCCTGTTAACGGCCTGTTCACATGTAGCCCATTTACCGCCCGCAAACCCAAGGCCCGTTATGCCTTATCCGAATTAGGCCCAGTAGTGTCATCTGGGCCATCCAATATGATTCCAGTCCGTTTTCACTTCTGGCCCATGTATGGCCCATGACGTCTTTCGGCCCATATGAGGCCCTTTATAACTCTTGGCCCATTAACGCCCCGTGGTGAAACTGGCCCGCAGTGAACAGTGTATCACTTTATACCCATTAATGATCCGTGGTGAAACTGGCCCGTAATGAATAGTGTATAACTTTATACCCATTAATGGCCCGTTATTCAGTTGGGCCGTTTCCAGCCCATGTTATCTTTGGGCTTCTCAGAGCCCTTTACTATTGGGCTCATTTCCAGCATTCGTTTACTTACGACTCGTTACTGTCATTTTCTGTTGTGGGCTAAATTCAGCCCGAGGTTACAGTCGGCCCATTTTGTGGCCCGTTAATACATTGGCCCGTTTACATAGCGTCATCAAATACGGCCGATTAACGATGGCCCGTTATGGTCGGCCCATGAACAGACGATTCCAACTCAAGCCCGTTTACGGCCATAATGCGGTCTGTTATTAGCCCATGTTTGGCCAACCGATCATACGGCCCGTACAAGGCCCATTGATGATACGGCCTGTAGAAGGCCCATTGTGTCTACGAGATGTAGAAGGCCCATTGTTTCTACGACCCATAGGAGGGAAATGGTAACTATAGTAAATATGTAGCCCATGGTTATTGTGGCCTAGTTTTAAAAAATACATTATTGCAGCCACTAGCAAACCGCGGAAAAAGAAATGCACTGACTACAAGCAAAGAAATAAACAAGACAATAAGGAAATAAATAAGCAAGCAACTTACGCTAGGCTATCACGACTATTACACATATTACATCCACTGGGCATCAAAGTTCACCACCAGTGCAAATATAGGGAACAGAGCAGCATATAAACGCCGCAGCAAAACAAGTCCAGAACTGAAACCACTTCAGAAGAGCTCAAGAAACAATATCCCGGGTACCCATAATGCTGGCAAGATGCTTTGCAAGCTTATTAACTTTCTCTTGTTTGGCGCTTAAGTCCTCCAGCACTTGCTGTTGCACCAGAAAGTATACATCTGAATTCTGTAGGGACTTCCTTAGTCCTTCGGCTTCCTGTCGCATAACATCTGATCGATGTCTTTCAACATGAAGTTGAGACTCAATAAGCCGAACTGATTCAGGCAATGAGTTCGAAGAGCTGGTGCCAGCAGTGGTAGCAAGTAACTCAAACACTACATCAAGACAGGACTTTGGGGTTGTCTCAGTGTCTCCAATATAGTTTTTATTAGCTTTCACTATCTTGAACCTTATCTGCATTACTTCCTTTACCATTGCATAATGGGGGTACTCTTCTCCAATTTTTTATCCGCGTTCTAAAAGAGAAACAAACAAATACATCTCAGGTTTACAATGTAGTATATGAAACTCATTTTGTTAAACCAGTTCAGTAGTAAGGTGGATAGGATAACAGCATGAAACAAACATATATCTATGTAGTATGGTCACTGTATGGTCTATATCATTCTAGTTTATGTTGCCAAATCAAGATAGATATAGTTTGAATCATATCTATTTAAGACAAAGTAGCATAGACAGAATGTCGTGGGAAACGAGCACCTATGGGGCAGGGCCCCTTTTCAGTCCGACAGGGAGCAGAGGGCGCACGAAGAGCGGATCGAGGCGGAGCAAGCGAGCGATTTTTACCTAGCTTCGGAGCTCTCCAGAGAGATAATACTCCTACTGCTGCTTTGTGATTGTATTATGTTCTTGCTAGAAAGCGTGGGAGTGTTCTAGTTTCAAATGAGTCGAACCTCTTCTACGTTGCGCATGGGCCTCCTTTTATAGGCTTAAGGGGTCACCGACAGGTGGCAACGCATGCAGGGGTAAAAGTGTAAAAAGTGTGGTTGGTACAACCGCCTCTATAGTGCTCCCTACCTAACTCTGACGGCAGGGGACAAGAGCATTAAATGCCCGTCCGCGTCGCCTAAACAGTGCAGAAAAGCGACCGTTAGGGGCGCCACCGCTTGCCACGATGGCCATCTCGTCATCTCCGCTCGCCACCTCGCACCGCTTGGCTGCACAGCTCCCCGCCGCGTGTGTCTGGAACGGTCTCAAGGTGACACGTCGACGGATGCGCTGGAGCGTGGGCACAGAGTGGTGGCTTCGCCCGGCAAGCGCCTTGCCACGGTCGTTGTCTTGTCGCGCCCGAAAGCTTGTCGCTCGTCGGGTCTTGCCGGGACGGGCGGCGCGTCGCGGCAAGTTCTTTGAAGTGCCTTGGTTGGCCTTCCCGGCAAGCTCCTCTTGCCGGGGCCTTGTCCTTCCCGGCAAGCTCCTCTTGCTGGGGCTTTGTCTTCTCAGTTAAAACACTTTGTTCTTGGATGGCTTTAATATGAACTACAGAGGATCTTGGCGGGCACCCGGCAAGCCTTGCCGCGGGACGCTGCGACTGCCCGTGCACAAGTTCGGGATACTAAGGTACCCCTACTTTAGTACACCAACACAGAATATAAGTGTGGGAAACTACACAGCAATAACAACACTTGTAATGTGCATGGAATGAGAACATAACTGTTTATTCAATTGAAACTGAAATCAACATAGAGCAAGCTACAACAGCAAACAGCCAAACACATTGAAGAAACAGGTTTAAAACATACCTGTTGCACCATTGGAGTTTCAATTGCATCCTTCAAAATTGAAATTAGTTGGTATCAGTAAATACAGTGATGCAAGAGCAAAGTAGTATGAACCATAGATATGGAACCTGACCTGAGAACAATTCCTCTTCTACTTTAAGTGTTGACTTCGGGTTCGGAGTGGTGGTCCTCGTGATTTGGGCACTGCAGTTGCCTTACTAACTGCTCGTGTTTGGGTGCTCTGTGGTGGAGACGGTGTTGTGTCAACGGGAGCTGGGTGTCTATCTACTGGGGTTGGGGTTTGAAGGGGTGTAGCTGGTTCTCTGTCCAACTGGGTAGGGGTACAATCTGCATGAGTGTGGGTTATGTGTGGTGGGGCTTGTTCTTGGGCAAGTACAATCGTGGTTCTATCTGCATCAAGAGGTAGCACGATCTTTTCTGAAGACCGTGTTTTTACTCCCACAGATACTCACTACTTCCAATTGAAATGACTGATAAACAAGAAAAGTAATTGAATGTACAGACATTGTAAGATAGACAGGTGCAATGGATACTATGGAAGAAAACAGGGCATGAAATAATTCACATTAAATTGTCTGAGCAAACAGAATAGCAGGACATAATTTCACATATATGATGGCTAATTAAACAGGATAGCATGACACAATTTCACATGTATGATGGCTAACTAAATATGATAGAATGACATACTTCAAAATATGATGACTATGTAAACAGAATGACATGATATAACTATACGATGTGTCTATTAAAGTGGTTTGCATGCCATAAGTCACAAACATGCCGTCAATGGAAACATGATGGCATGATATAATTCACGGATAGAATGACATAATTTAAAATATGATGACTATGTAAACAGGATGAGATGATATAACTATATTATGTCTTTAGAAAATGGGTTGGCAGGCCATAATTCAAATATATGATTTATATACTAAGGAAGTGAGCAGAGGGCAATCGCATATCTGATGTGTCAACTAAGGAGATGGCATTCAATTTTGTGTATATGATGTAAAAACTAAGCATTGCAATACAACATATGCATTATATGAGTAATATAACCCTCCCAAGTTTGAGCATACACCTCAGGGGGATAATAGGACTGGTCATCTGCCTCTGAATCCTCCTCTAAAGAGCTATCTGTAACCAGCAAGATATCTGCTTCAGCAGGTAGCATTGTCTGCTCCGAAGACATTGTTTTTACTCCAGATTTCTCCATCACAATTCAAATGGCTGATGCACAGGAAGAGCAGTTGAATATACAAACATTGTTGACAAAAGCAATGAGAAATACAAAAAATGGACGGCATGATATAATTCACATATATGACGCTTGCCTAAACAGCATGGCATTGCATAATTCACATACATAATGCCTTGCAACAAGATAACATTGCATAATTCACATATATAATGTCTTGCAACAAGATGGCATTGCATAATTCACATATATGGTAATTAGACACTAAACAGGTGGAATTCACACAAAGCATGTCTAAACTAAGCAAATGACATAGCAATGCAAGATACCATACGCACGATATGAGCAACATAACCCTGCCAAGTTAGGAGCTATCGGTAACCAGCAAGACATGCGCTTCGTCAGATAGCATTGTCTGCTCTGAAGACCTTGTTTCCTCTCCAGATTTTTCCATGACAATGCAAAATGGCGGAGGCACAGGAAGAGTAATTGAATGTATTAAAATTGTTGACAAATTTAACACGTAAAAATAAGATGGCATTGCAAAATTCACATATATGATGCCTGGCTAAACAAGATGGCATTGCATGATTCACATATACAATAAAGAAACTAAATAGATGGCATTGACACAAAGCTTGTCTAAACTAAGCAGATGACATCTTTAATGTGTAAAGTAAGCAATGCAAGGCACCATATGCATGATATTACCAACATCAGCATGCCAAGTTAGAGCGAAGACCTCATGGGGTAAATAGGGGTGGTCTTCTGCTTCTGGATCCCCCTTAGAACTGTTATGTTCCTCTTGATTACAATCCGGAATGGGTGGAGGGGGGCTGCCTTTGCGCCCACCATGGAACGACATCTGCATGAAATTTTATTGCCACGCAAGGCTTGTCTCTTTTGCTCTACATGATCAGTTCCATTGTGTACAATAATTGGCATGCATAGGAATAAAACATAGTGAGATTATGTAAGGAGTGCATGCACAAATCCAGAGTGATGGTAGCAAACTGTGGATAGACCCAAAACCAATGATAGCAGGCAGATAATAGCTTTAGTTAAAAATGCAGATAATGGCTCCATTAATGTTTGTTTGCACCCAACATGAAACTCATAGTAGACACCGGAGATTAACTAGATAGTAGACAGATAGTACTGATTGCTGCCCCAATATGTACCCCACAACCATTTAAAAACTCAAGTTTCAGCATCAGTTTGGACCTGACTCGGAGTCTAATAGGTGAACACGACAATAATGTAGCACATCAACATATTAAGCAACACATAACGTAAGCAGACATGGAAGAGTGCAACCTCTCTTGCGGACCCGTGTAGTCCTCAAGGTCATCTACTCAGTTGATGATGGTAATGCAGTTGTCGTGGCTGCCGGCGGCGGGGAAGAAGATCTGAGGCGGCGAAAGACAGTCTGGAGAGCGGATCCCTGCTGTGGTGAACCCTTCCGTCGTTGGAGCAGCTGAGCTGGGGTGGAACACAGCGTCGCAGGAGCAGGACAAACCACACAAGGTTTTCTTTGACGCATATCTGTAACAGATGTAATTAATAAAGGGCTTGTTTGAATTTGAGGATTCTAACAATGCAGGGATAGGAAATAGACAGGAATAGGATAGGAATGCACGTGCAAAACAGAGAATTTAAAAACACAGGATTTCTGCCAATCTGGGTGTTTGATTCACAACAATTGGAAGATCACAGGATGCAAAAAAGCATGGTAAGATTAAGTCAAACCACAAGAAAATGTACGGTTATAATGCTATTATGCTACTATCTCTTAGTCTTGTGCTTGATGAATAGGAATATGAAAAGGAGGAGAAGTGGAAATTAGAATTCGTAAGGGTTTTCTTTCAAGGAGACACTAAAGGAACAAATCCTTCAGTTTTCCTTTGCTCCATTCCTTTGCACCAAATTCATTAAAAGTAGTACCATAGGAAACTTTCCAATCCTATGTTTTTCATTCACTTTTCCTTTCAAGCACTGGCGATTCTAGTAGGCAGGCTTGAGCAAGGAAAATCCTACACTAAAAAATGTTTTTGTGCTACTTCTATTACTTTGGACCGAGGCCACTGCCATACTAGCTCAACTCCCAGGCCCATCAACAAATGCACAGCTCAAATGCGCAGAGATAAATAATGATGGCGTTCAAGAGAGTCCATCACGGATAGCTAAGTTGCCTGGTACCTCACTGCTTGTCATATAGTAGGACAAAATAAGTGTATTTCCCGTTACTACGAGTGCTCAGTGGACAATATATATAACATGTAGAGTAAAAAAGAGATGCAACAAGTGTACAACCTCTTTGGCGAAGCCATGTCGATCTCAACGTGATTGGGTTAGCCGGTGAGAATGCTTCGACTGACTTGGCTTTCGGAGGAGGGGAAGAAGATCTTAGGTGTCTAGAGATGGAGCCCGAGGTACTGCTCTGCTGTGATGGAGCGTTTCGTCGTTGAAGCAGCTCCGAAGAGTTGTACGACGCCGACGCTGAAGCAGGACAAGAGAGACAACGAACAATGTTAACCTAAGTGGAATTCTAATAGCATCTCCAATACATGACGTAAAATACATAACCACAAAGTGCTAGATGTGAAATACATCAGCCGCTCATCTGTGAACTTAACTGTCGAAAATGAATTTAACTGTCGAAACTGAACTTAACTGTCAAAACTGAATTTTGCTGTCCAAACTGAATTTTGCTGTCGAAACTGAACGCACTAGCAAGGTGAGGCTACACGTCGGTCGACTGACTTCTTCATCTCTGGTCAGTCGATTTTGCAGTCATTGGATACGAAATCAAGGGTCTGCGGTTCATCTTCAACCTCCACCCCCCTGAGCCGCCAGCCACCACCGGCCAAACAGCAGCCCCCCGCCACCCGCGGCCGGCGGTGCGCCGCCTTGCCCGCCCCGAAAACACTCCCCACCGCCGATCCGCCGCCGTCCCGGCCATCCCTCTAGGCCCCCCGTGCCGAGCTTTTTCTCCGGCGATCCCCACGCCACCGCCCCGCCAACGCCCCGCCACCGTCGGCGACCACCGCCCCCACCCTGAACCCTAAGATAGATAGTGGGGTACCTCTCCGGTGAGCCCCCCTCCCCGCTGTGGCTGGTTCTTCCTTCACCTCGGCGAGCCCCCCTCCCCCACCCACTGAAAATCGACTGACCCAAAAGTCGATTCGGTCGACTTAAGTGTAGCTAAATCGGAGCAGCATCGCAAGCAAGAGCAAGAGTGAGAGCAGCGGCGCGAGCAAGAGCAGTAGCAAGAGTAGACCATGCAGGGGACCGAGAGCAATAGCAGAGCAGCAGCACGAGCGAGAGCTAAAGCAACAGCAGCTCCTACTGATGTGGACGTCGCCGCCGAGGGAGCGACGCCATGGAGGAAGTGGCCGGCGACGCCGCCGTGGATGGAGTCGCGCCGTGTTGGCTCTGGACCCAGCGCCGGCAGCATCGTGAGATCAAATCAAGAAGAAAATGCGGCAATTAGTGTACAACCTCTTTGGTGGCGCCGATTGGGCTGCAGCTTCATCCGAGGAAACGGTGATGATGGGGCTCTTCCGGTGGTTCATGTGAAGACGGCGGTGTGGGAATGGAGGTGGCGCGAAAGACGCACTACTAGGAAAAGGGCTATAGATGATATGGCCACTAATGGCGCACTAGACATGTGGTGCGCCATTAGTGTCCAAATACTAATGGCGCACCACATCCACGGTGCTCCATTAGTAACAAAAAAAATTCATTTTTTTTCAAAACTAGTAACGGCGCACTAGTGGATAGTGCGCCATTACTAGTTAAAATAGTAATGGCGCACCACATCCACGGTGCACCACTAGTAATTTTTTTTCAATTTTTTTTTTGAAAACTAGTAATGGCGCACCAGTGGATAGTGCGCCACTAGTAGTTAAACTAGTAATGGCGCACCACATCCATGGTGCGCCACTAGTAATTTTTTTCAATTTTTTTTCAAAACTAGTAATGGCGCACCGTGTGTGTGGTGCGCCATTACTAGTTGAACTAGTAATGGCACACCAGTCCCACGGTGCGCCATTACTAACTTGGCCCAAAAATTCCACCGAATGCACCCCCACCCCCCTAGACCGCCTTTTCAGTTTAAAAAAATAAAAGAAAATGATGGAAATGTCAAAAAATAAAAGAAAATAAGTTTCCCATGTGACATGTGGTCTACTTGTTGGGAAAGTTTACAAATATGAATTTCGACTTTATTTGCAAAATCACTCTGGAATTTGTAAAATGGGCATAACTTTTGCATACGACCTTGGATTAAAAAGTTTTTTATATGAAAAATCATCTACTCAAAAAGTTACATCCAGATTTAACCGGGGGAACCTTGTTAAACATTTTCAAAATCCCCAAAAACCTAATAGAAAAAAAGTTACGGGGCTTTTAAGATCTAGGGGAAAAAATGGAAAAAATTTCAAACTTACTAGTGGCGCACCGTTTGCTAGGTGCGCCACTACTAACAGAAAAAAATTGTTTAAAAAAAATTGATTTTTTTTCAAAATATGATACGTAATATGACCTGGAAGTTTGACATATTTTTTCAAAATTTCATCATACTTATGAACATGAACAAAGTCCTAGACATCAAGAAGGTTTAATATGATTGATATGATAGATATATCAACAAGTGCCTGTGAAGTGAGCTAGTGCTGGGGTTGGATAGAACTGTGAAGTTAAGCGTGCCCGGGCTGGAGTAGTGTGAGGATGGGTGACCTTCCGGGAAGTTTGACCACAGAGTGTGATTTGACTTGAGATTAAGCATATTGACCTGAGATTAAGCCATAGTGACCTGTGATTAAGAAAAAAAGGAAAAAAAATCTAATGGCGTGGTGCTAGTGGCGCACCTGTAGTACGCTATTTGTAGCGAAAACAGGTGCGCCACTAGCAGCCCTTTTTCAAGTAGTGACGAGGGGAACATCGGGCCAGCTCCTTGGAGGAGGATGACGGGGTGGCTGAACCGGGGGGACGACGAGATCGACGATGGATCCTCATCCGGTACGGTGGATGAGGGACGTCGAGGTGTTGCTGCGGACGACGTCGTCGGGGAAGAGGCTCCGGCTGGGTGGCAGACGGAGCAGTGTGTGGGGTTTCATTGCGGGTTTTCGCGGCCTCGGTGTACGAATGGGTGTGCGGATGGGATGGAGTGGGGAACCATGGCTTAGGGATGCGCTTGTCCGAAATGTGGGGTAAGTTACGAAAGTATCCCCACCGATTTGAGGCAGTTCTTTCGGTTCAGGGGTACCATGGGCATTTTGCGTGTCGGGATTTCACAGGAGGTGGGAGTTTTTGCGCGCGTTGTAATTTCGGAATAACAAGGCGCGGGTTGAGATGGACGGAGTTGTCGGAGCACAGCGAGACAAAGATATATCTTAAATATTTCGGGCTAACAAGGCGCGGGTTGAAGAGGCGGGAGTTTTGCAGCACGATAGGCAGAGACGCTAGCTTGAATTTCCGGCATAACAAGGTGCGACTTGAAGAGGCGGGAGTTTTGAGGTGTTGCTGCGGACGACGTCATCGGGGAAGAGTCTCCGGCTGGGTGGCGGACGGAGCAGGGTGTGGGGTTTCATTGCGGGTTTTCGTGGCCTCGGTGTACGAATGGGTGTGCGGATGGGATGGCAGTGGGGAACCATGGCTTAGGGATGCGCTTGTCCGAAATGTGGGGTAAGTTACGAAAGTATCCCCACCGATTTGAGGCAGTTCTTTCGGTTCAGGGGTACCACGGGCATTTTGCGTGTCGGGATTTCACAGGAGGTGGGAGTTTTCGTGCGCGTTGTAATTTCGGAATAACAAGGCGTGGGTTGAGATCGACGGAGTTGTCAGAGCACAACGAGACAAAGATATATCTTAAATATTTCGGGCTAACAAGGCGCGGGTTGAAGAGGCGGGAGTTTCGCAGCACGATAGACAGAGACGCTAGCTTGAATTTCCGGCATAACAAGGCGCGACTTGAAATTTCAAAACAACAAGCTTAACACGTACCCAAAAAAAGACAATTTGCACCTCAACACACACAACACACACACAAACACCATTTAGACTAGAGTAAGGTACACGTGCATTGCACGCATGAGATTTGGCAACCAAATTATGAATAAATACTACATTATAGCATGTAAGCTTTGAGTCATATATGCATGATGTAGATGTTCGTTTAATTCTTATAGTTCATTTCATTCAAAATCATCTAGTTTCCATAAGAAAGCTAATCTATTTTAAGATTCATGGAATTGTGCGTTGTAAGACATAAAGTAAAAACAAATAATGGCAAATCATGTAGAAAAACATACGGGCAATTCTGATATGGAAGATTCTAGAACAAATTGGAAGTGCTTGTGTTTTGATGTTTGTGCATTATGCTTAATTTCAACCATGGAGTCTTCTAGATTATACATGTGACAAAATCTGGTGGAATCTAGATGATATCCAATGGCCAGTAGTGCTCAAATTTGCCATCTTTGGACCATCGGATTCGCCTCATCCAACGACCATATTTCAAAGTTAAAGTTACCCGCACAAAATATAAAAAAATATAAAATATAATATATATATATAGGGGTATAGATATAGATATGTGATGCGAAAACCGCCCATCATCTCCAATTATAATAGTGTGTCCATGCACGGATGCGACGTGGCCAAATTATGTCTGCCATCGGTATCTCAAATTCAAATCAGTCTGACCTTGTTCAATGTGTATACATTACAACAAGCTCGTTTCCAAACCACACCGCGCAGATCTCCGTTATATTCATGCATGCATGGGTTTCAAACATCAGGATCTCTTATTCAAATATTTGAATTCAACTTCATTGATTATGACCACCTAGTCTTTTACACCCACACAGTCGTCTTCTCTTTATAATTATACCACTAACTTTCTCTCATGCATGCATGCACACACACTACCAATCGGCATTATCCATCGCACACATGCAATCTCTTTCTTCAGGTCGGTCTCCCATGAAGGCACACACCCACACACATCCCCCTCTCCATCATATCGGGCATTCTTTATCTCTCACGCGTGCATGTGCAACAATCGATGTTCCTCTATGTATGTGTGTATATAGCTAGGTCTTTCATAGTTTTCATAGTCTCACCCTCTTTCCCACGTCCACATTGATCAATATATACCTCTCTATATAGGATTAACACATATAGCTAATACACCCACATTAATTATATATCCAACGTCCCCCTCTCATCATCTCTCAGACACGTGCACAATGGCGAAGACAGGGGGCAGTAAGGGCACTGCCCCCCCCCTAACATCACTATATATCGAGGCTAATATGAATGTGATCATTAGACAATTGCTACTAAAAATGGTTTAAGTTCATGAATTGACCCTCCTCGTAAAGGATTAGCAATGCTTGGCCCCCTAGCTCATTTATTTTTCATGGCTCCACCACTGCGTGCAACAGCGCACGTTCTCGCCCCCTCTCTCTCTAAATATTGATCTCGCACTGGTGCATTACTTCATAGTCTCCCTCCACTCGGCCCCTCACACCATCTTCTAGCCCCCCACCGGATTTTACCACATGTACAATCTGGCAGACTCCATGGTTGAACTTAAGCATAATGCACAAACCTCAAACCAACAGTGGTTCTCTTTTGTTCTAGAATCTTCCGTATCATAACTGCCCAAACTTTTTTTTCTAGTTGAATTGCCATTATTTGTGTTCACTTTATGCTTTACAATGCACAATTCCATGAATCATAAAATAGATTAAGGGCTTCTTTGATTCAAAGGATTCTCAAAGGAATTTTGGAGGATTCTAATCATTAGGAATTTTTCCTATCTTGGTTGTTTGATTTGTAGGATTGTAAACCATATGAATTTTTCCATATGATTCATTTGCACTAAATTTCATAGGAAACATCTCATCCACTCAAACCTCTTTGAAAAAATTCTACGTTTTTCTATGCACAATCAAACACTCGTACAATCCTGTAGTTTTCAAGACGACATTCCACTATAATCCCATGTTTTTCCTATTCCCGTGTTCTTAGCTTTTTTATAAAAACTAATTGAATTTGAATGAGATGAACTATAAGAATTAAACGAAGGTCTACATCAGGCATATATGACTCAGAGCTTACATGCTATAGTGTGGTATTTATTCATAATTTGGTTGCAAAACCTGATGCGTGCAATGCACGTGTACCTTACTAGTACTTCGAGTATGTGCAAAACACGTAAATTAGAATTGCAATGGCACGCTACATAGTGTCTCTCTTACAGTTCATGAAGCCACGTGGCACATGTGGAGGCGTTGTCGCGACCTCCTTGCGTGGATTGATCACAGTGATGTGTTGCTAGTTCCAGAAGAATGTACTCGTCCTCCCTGAGCCATACTGGCGGTACATGCACGAAGCGAAGATGTGCATGCACGCCACGCACGCACTCATTCCCTTGCACACACAAGCGGGTACACGGGCGGACACAATTTTGTACCAAGATCCACCCCATGTGATAATTTGACGTGTGTAAAGTCGTTCACTTCATTGATGGTCAATTAATACAGCGCATGCAAATTGAGTGGATGTGAGGGCGGAAGAAAGACATTATTACTCCACTACGCGCATGCGAGTAGTTAAATCATGGGTTGCTAGTAGTACTTCCATTGGTCTCCTTCGTAATTTGTGCCAATTTTTGACAGTAACATAATATTTACACATTTGAGCAGTGTAGTCTACTTGAAATTTATGTTCCGCTAAACTCATAGGGAGCCGTTTCGGGCCTCGAAACGAAAACCATCAATTAATCTTTACCTTGTTCCCATCACATTCGAAAGCCCGCTCACACCTACTAGTACGTACCAAACCTGAATGTGTTCCCACTATGCAGGTATTAGTACTAGTGCTAGTACTTTGGTTATAAAAAGGGAAACTACCTAACCGAAAATTACTCTACCTTTCCTCCTCATAAGTGCTTCTTCTTCGTCCGTCGTTGCCATGGCTGGTGAGCAGAGCTCTAGGTCGAGAACTACTCGTAACAAGGGAGTGGCAACCAAGGCTGTGAAAAAAAGAGAGGGCTCGCCGCCCCGTAGAGACCTCGAAAGATCTCTCACGGGCAGGCGATGGCTCCCAGGAGCACCCTAGCCGTGGAGGCGAACATGCCGAGACGGCGGCGCTGGAGTCGTTATCCCTCGACGGCATGCCCGATCAGCTCAATAAGCACCTCAATAAGCAGAAGGAGTTCATCCAAGGCTTGGTGGAGTTGCTGACGGAGAGCCTCGACGACATGCCCGCTGAGCTCAATAGGTAGGGGGAGTTGACCGCCGGCTTGGTCATGCTGCTGAAGAAGAGCATTGCCTCGGAGAAGAAGGCGACCAGCGAAATCCTGCGACTTCAGGAGGACAAGGCGAAGCTCTGCCATGAGATCGACCTAGTGAAGGAGAAGAACACCGGCTGGAAGAAGCTACATGAGAATAGTAGTTCCTCGATGAAGATGCTGCAGGCCCTCGTCATGGAACAGAAGGAGGAGTTGGTGAAGCTCCGCATCGAGCACCCGACTGCTGTCAAGGTACGTAATGCGGCCGTGGAACAGATGATGAAGGCTCGCGTCGATAAATCTCGCGTCATGGTTAGAATGAAGACGATGACGGAGGATACGCGCAAGGAGATGGAGGTCGTGGAGGCGATGAAGAAGCAGTTACGACTCCGCGGTGAATTAGATCATTTGGGGTGATAATCTTCCTTCTTCTTTTGCTCCTGTGTTTCATGTTTTGCTTCGGGTGTTTTTTCGCACGTGTCATGTTCTCTGCGAGGCATGAATAGAACAATGTTTTTTTTGAGGGAATGAATAGAACAATGCTAACAATGAGATGACTAGCAAATTAGATCATTTTTTATCGCCATATGGCACTGGGCTGATGTGTTTCGTGCTCCTCTGTCGCAGTACTACTCCATTGGAAAACTTGAGCATACCGCATGGTTCTTTGCTCCTCCTCAGGTCGTCGGCGCATTTATACGAGCAGTCAAATCACAAGGCCCCGCCTTCCAGCAGTAATGATCCTTCAAAACACAAACGCCCTCGCCACTCGTGAAACAGACCAAGCTAGACTGCCCCGCCCTCTAGCCTTTTAAAAAATGAATACTTTTGTACAGTAGTAGGAGTAGTATCGATGGATTGTGCCATGGAGCAGAACTTGAAATTAAAAAAAAGGTGGTACATAAAGAGAGCACTCGTCGCCAAATTATGCATATAGTACTATTAAAAAGCCTAGTCACAATAATGGTGTCCAGCACAACCCACCCCTCAAATAAAACTAAGCATCATGGAATTCTTTGACAAAACTAAGCAACCTGAAATTCTTTGACAACTAAACTGCTGGCTATATGATGTTGGCCATATATATTGTGCGTATATAATGTGAAGAAACGAGTGGTAGTACTATACCAACTAAAAGATGAAATGTAAGAAATACTAGTATGTACGTACTGAAGAGTTCTGCTGGGGGCTCAGCACAACACACCCCTCAAATTAAATTAATCACACCTGAAATTAAACTTTGCAACTATTCCGGTAGACACTGCATTAGAACCACCATGATCAACGACACTGCCACCTTACTCGGAGTCCTCGTCCACGTCCTCGACTTCGTCCTTGTCACTCTTCCTCTTGGCCGATACTTCTTTGCTTGAACCGCACACTTGGCTCTTGCTCTTCATCCAACCCTTGTAGATATTGAAACAAAGATAGCCATCCATTGTAGCGTAGTTGATGTGGTCTATATCTAGTACATTCCATTGCCATGCATAAAGATGAAATGTGTATGCAGGTTTCTCCAGTTTACCGTACGAAGGATGAACCATGGCTCCTGCCAGGGTCAGCATTGAAGGCTAATGAGAGAACACCAGCCGATTCTTCTGGAGGTCGAAGGTGTTGCCTACAACGAGGCCTATCCGAACCAGGACTTCTTTGTCGTTACCAAAGTCTACAGTAACGAATTTGACTAGGTTACTCTCGAGGAAGTCCTTAAAATCCAGGCATTCAACGTTGGCATGGCATATGTGGTAGACCAAGCATAAGTCATGCACGCAAACCTGGATCATGGCAGGCTTCTTCCTCTCTTTGTCCTTTAGATCCTTCTCTCGTCCTAGGATTGTGGTGTACTCAACATCTAGCCCGGCGACCCACTCATCATCTGAGTTTTTGAACATGCGTCTAAGCGAGAAAGGCATCCTTTCACCGTTGCGGAAGAACGGGTGTAGATGACATCGAACTCATCGCCGGTGATGGTTCTAACCTTGTACTCACCACCGATCGTGGAGATTTGGGACGCCATGGATTTGGGAGGAGGGTTAGGATTAGTGGAACTGCCGTAATGTGAAAGGACGGGACGACTAGGAGCGAACCACCGTAGTATTAAAGGACGTGCGGGGACGAGTAGGAGCAAACTACTAGCGTGCGAACGGCAGGGTAGTGGCTTTCCATTCTCCCATGATACGGGCTTCTGAGAGCCCTTGGATCTGAGATCGAACGGTTGCATGGCGTGATTCTAGACCTATGGATGAATATCCTATCCTGGAGGGTTATTCTGCAAATTTTCAGCAACTTAGCATGCGACCGTTTGATCTCAGATCCAAGGGCTGCCAGCAGCCCATATCATGGTCGTGCCTACCACGACCGTCGCATCGCACGCGCGGACGTGCCCTTGGAGACTTAACATGGTGCATTAGGCTATCTGATGTTGGCATGTCATACATAGTCATCACTTAGTCAGTCATACTACAACAAGGTTAGCTATAAGTGTTTTTTTACTTCTCTCTATCTCTTTCTTCATACTCCCTCCGTCCCATAATATAAGAACGTTTTTGACACTAGTGTTGTGCCAAAAACGTTCTTATATTATGGGACACAGGGAGTGCTAGTATTTATTGCATTTGCCAAGGAATGACCTCTTCCAATGAATTGGTGTGCTTATTAGTTTTTTGTTGTTAAGTTTGCTTCATTTAATTAGCTATAGACTCAAAATTGTTTTTTCACCTAGGTGCACGCGCTTAGCACCATTTCTTCCTTGGGTCACCAAACAAGTCTCTCTATTCTTGATTAAATTGCCACATCAGACTTTATGCCTATGTGGCAATCTTAGCACATATAGGAGCAAGTAAGGCTGCTTGTAATGGGAGTAGTATCATGCATGCCAACTATGCAATCTTGATGAGCTGACATCGAATTAAATAAAGAAAAGAGAGAGTTGAGTATCATAATATGATACTGTAGTATCATATTAAATGATGTGCTACTATGTGTCATGCATGACAATAAATAAAGTATCCTATGATACCAACACATATACTATGCATTACGGATGTAGTATCATACAAAAGTATCATATGCATGATACTAGTATATGATACTCTCCATTACGATCAAACTAAGTACAATAGTGCGCTTTACATGCATTCTTGCATATGTGGAGGAAAGAGAGGCAATGAAAAAGTGGAGAAGTAGGCTCTCATGCAAGAGCCAGCCCCTACTACATGGTGGAGCATTGAGAGAGGCACCTATATGGAGGTGGTTAGGAATCGGGAGACTCACGCCAGTCGTAGCGCCGCAGTTAAAATGATAATGGCAAGTCAAATCACGGGGCCCTACCTGTCCACCAGTAACTTGCTGTCAAATCACATAGCCCTACGTTTGCAGCAGCCTACTCCCTCGTCTTCTCGCGTCTCTGTCGAACCGACTAGGCGGAACTGCCTTGCCTACCGCGCAGGAATAGCCCCGCCCTCGACTTTTAGATAGTACAGTATACTAATTTTCTATCCATGGATTGCGCCATGGAGCAAAGCCTCTAGAAAACAGCAGTACACATGTACAGAGTATACAACACGCCCGTCGCGTTCGCGTCGCACCCCAGACGGTCGGTCAGTCTAGCACGCTGTCTCCGAATGGAATGCGCGTCATATTGTGTTTGCACACACATGTGGGACCGCAATTGAGAACCGACCATAGGCACACTCCCCGACCCAGCAAGTCGAGTGACTTAATAGAAGAGGGAGACGAGCGATAGTACTAGAGAAGTGTTATACTATGTTGGTGCCTGGACGATCCCTACAAGACACGGAAGATCAGTTTGTCCATGCATGTGACCAGACTCCAGCAGACACGCCTGGATTGGCTATCGTCTACATGGCTGTAGTTGTATTGCGAAATCTAAAAAAAGGTTTCTTGTCATCTCGCAAAATTAGGTGTCATGTGCTTCGGATCATTGCGAGGGTTAAACAGCGATAACTGAGTTGGGCTAGTCATTGGGCGCACATGCACGAAGACTACTCGGCTGCCATCTAGGTAAAGTCGGCTATGTTAATTAGGACATCTATTGACAGACCCCTTTTCTACGAGTTTATCTTTAATTTGAGCTTTGTTCCTCGTCTAGTTTGTCCGTCGGGATTCATGTTGTCTCCTTTAGGCAGTGAGGTCATGATTTCTTGTCATGTTGCATTTTTTCGTGTTATATGTTATAATCCGGCACTTCAGATCAAAATGATGACAGCTGCGCCTCTGGGCCATGTGCATGAAGACTTCTCGATAGTCATTGACGAGGTAAAGCTGGCTTCGGTAGACAAAAGAAAACTAGTACTACTCCACTATATAGGCAGGAGCCTCCGCGCTTGCTTGCAAGTGTTGCCCTCTTCACACTATCTCGGCCTCTCCAGATCTAAACACGACAGCGGTGGCCACACTCTCTCTCTCTCTCTCTCTCTCTCTGCTCACCGCTGGTCAGAGATCCAGCCGGATCCTCTCTGCCGGGGAATGTGAGAAGGTGCAACGTTCACGCGGTCGTCCTCGGCGACGGCTCTTACCCACTGTTGGGGCGTCCCGATCAGCCTGCCTTGTCGTTCTCTCCAAAGCACCGCTGGCGAAGGAGGGCCTCCGACCCCTTCTTCATCGCTGCCATAGTGTGGGCAGATCCGGCCTTCCGCCGCCCACCTAGCGACATCCCGGCGACCATCAGGTATAACTTCCTTCGAAACTGGCCTTGCTGTACTTCCTGAGCTCCTTAAGTTGCTGCATTTGTATCTTTTACTATTTCTCAGGCCCCTCGTATATAGGATCGATCGGTTGTTCAAAAACCACCTAATTTTTTTTATGTTTAAGAGGTAAAACTAGTTCATGCACTCGAATCTAGTACTACTTGGTTCAAACAAGGAAGAAAGGGGGTGGGGTGGGGGAGGCTTTGTTACCTAAATCTAGTACTTGGTCGAAAGAGGAAATAATGGGGGCGAAAAGTAGCAGAGACTGGCTATCCAACAGGTCTCTTGGTCTAATAGGGAAATAAAGGGAAACACAGTACAAACTCAATATAAACCCGATCTATTGGTTGAAGAAGGAAAGAAAGTGGGGACTGGGGGACAAGTCAATAGAGTAAGTCTAGCACTAGATTTGCTAGCCTCACACAGTATAAGGTAGCTATACCGAACAAAAATGGGACCAACCCAGATATCCTGTTCTGATGTTTGTTGCCCCGAGCCACTCTCATGTAATGCCACTGGTAAAATGTAGCAGTCGCACTGTTAAAAGTAAGGACACGTTAAACCGATGTTGTTTTCAATGTAATGCCTCCAGTAATACGAATCAATGGCACTTTTTTACATGTCCTGCTAAATTTCCCATTTAGATAAGTTGGTTCTTTTCATTAGAAATGCAACTGTCCTTGTCCGCCTACTCTCCCGTGCCCAAAGTAATGTCGTATTTAACGGTTGTCATAGTTAATCCTAATGCCCACACTAATATCTAGCAATGCCACTGCTTTAGAAATTTCTACTGTCCTTGTAGGATTGCTATTCAGATAAGGAACATGCTTCTTTTAATTTGATGCATGTTTCATTACTTGTTAGTCACCCTCCTTTCCACCTTTTTTGTGCAAACAGAGATATACATTTCAAGCTCGTTCTTAGTTGAACTGCACAAATGATATCCAAATTATAGTTGAGCATTCCAGGAGCTTCACAACCAACCTTGGTGTTGCTCAATTTTATTGCAACTAATGAAGAAGAAGCTCTATGGGTTTCGTTTTCTGATGGAAATGGAACCGGGGCTGGAGTCCTTTTCTTGAAAAAATTGAAGAAGAAGCTGCTAGCTCACGGGACATTGGTTCATTTTAGGTGAACTGCACCAAAAGGTCCATTGAATTGAATCATCCATGTTGGTGACTGAAAGAGCTAGCTTCAACATCCCAGTATAAGCACCCCTGGCCTCCATACTTGCGACGCACGGTACACCTCATTCGCCACCTGCTCGACCCTAGTGTCAGTGATAAAATGAAGTAATAATACGGTTAAAATAGAGCGAGTGTCATCTCTATCATTTCATTTCCAATGTAGATAAAGAAAGTGCTTCTCTTTGTTAATGTATGTTTCATCAACTAGTCCCGTTGTTAATGTTTAAGCGTTTCTGCAACTGGGGTGCTTAATTTTAGTTGATTTGTACAAAAATAGAGATTTGAATGTCTCAAGGCGCCTCCTTGAACTACCGCTGTACACTGATGTTCATCACTGGCAGAAGGTGTATCTAGGAGACGTGGGATGATGTCCAGTATGAGGCATACCATATGAGGCGTCGCAGGGCCCATCTCGCCCTTGCCGCATGGCCTACTACGATACTATCACAATATTTTCTTCTATTTATTTTGTGTGTTTCATCAACTAGTGCCACTATAATGTAATCACGCTTTTCCATTATCTGTGCAAACAGGGTTATTCAGCTGCATTTTGGTGGAACTGCACAAATGTACGTATGGAACCGGCATATATGCAGAGTGCGAGGTGTGCCAAGTAAAAATTACCGACACCAACCATGCTGCATGCACGCATCGACAGTTTTCTAGGGAGTACTCTTTTCTGAAAGAAGCACCAATCTATTTTTCTTTATTTGTACACTGTGTCACAACTTTGACCCAATGGTCCAGAGCTATTTTAGGGTGATTGGCATAGTACTCAGAGACTGATTGTAAGCATGATTTTCATTAGCTGTCACACTGATTGTAAGCATGAGCAGGTGGAAGATTAGGTTAGTGCGAAGCTTCCCTTAAACCCCACCACCGCTATTGAAATGGGGCGAGCGTCGAGGGAACCATGGAGAACGGCGGGGAAGCGACGTCGCACCATCCGGCCTCCTCTTGCGGTGGGATAACGAATACTCCTATGGCTCCGGCTGGCTCCGCACCCTCACGTATGGCACACCATACTCGATCGATTCGTTATCCTCTGGGTGCTCGACCTTCGACCTGTATGCCCACCACCTCCACCTGACTGTGCCTCGGGAAAATCTGTCTGCTCCATCGCCCAGAGGAGATACTTGATGAACTCGGAGGACTGCAGTGCCGCTGCCGCCGAGGAGTACATGTACATCGCCGCCCTCATCGCTGCCGTCTCGCTCTTTTGCATACATTGCCACATGGCCCGCATCGTCCTCGAAATCTCCCACTCATTGTCAAACCAAGTAAGAATCTCCTTCAACCTGGCTAACTTTGCCTGGTCACCGCTGATGATCTGCCTAATTCACTATTGCATCCTCTCCATAGATGTCCTTCTGAGTGATCCGGTGCTAACTTTCTAAGATGGGAGGAGAGACGGTGGTCTTGCAATAGAGAAGAGGGAGAGGCGAGACGGTGGTTTTGGAATGGAGATGATGGAGAGGAGAGGAGGTGGTTTTGCAATGGAGAAGATAAGAAGAGGGAGAGGTGAGACGGTGGTTTTGGAATCGAGATGATCGAGAGGAGAGGAGGTGGTTTTGCAATGGAGAAGAGGGAGAGGACCGTGCGGCAGCCATTTAGGATTGGACGAGAGGGCCGGTGCACTGTGACTGGATCAAAATCAAAATCAATTTACCCTTCAATTAAGAAAGCGACCCCACATTAACTAGTCTCCCTTTTATTCTGCATCACAATTGACCATGATTTTTGCACATAAAATATATGTTATACGTTGCAAAAATAATATAATTTGAAAGTACATTCGGATACGAACCAAATGATACAATTTTTGGTGACATGCATTCACATTTTGCTTGTCAAATACAGTACGTGGTCAAACTTTGACCCAAAATAGGGAAACAACAAAAAAATACTTCCAAGACTAGCGACGCTCTTCCGCTCTTCTCCTCTTAAACCACCGCCGCTCTTCTCCTGTTCCAATCTAAATCCAGTGCCGCTCCTCTCCTCTTCCATTTCAAAACCACCGCCCCTCCTCTCCCGTTCCAGTCCAAAACCAGCATCGCTCCTCTCCTGTTATAATCCAAAACCAGTGCTGCTCCTCTCCTCTTCCATTCAAAAACCACCACCAGCGAGTGAAGGTGCTCTGGAGAAGTAGATCGATGGAGTACAACCTATACATGAGGATCACATATGGAGACCCTGTGAAGCTAGCTAGGATGTTGGAAATACAGTCTTGGTTTGAGAACAAGGACCAACTAGCAGCGACGGCGACATCCATGGCCAAATATCTGCAACAGACCGAAAAGGCGGCGATACTCCCGGAGGGAGTCGCGCCGGAGTACATAGAGCTACTCGTCGGGCCATGGAGTAAACAGATTCACCGAATCCGATCATGAGGGAGTGGTAGTGGGAGTATCAATCCCAGATGGAGCATCCACCAGAGATTGAAGAATCGAGCATCTACAGCGTGCCGTTTGTGAGGGTGTCCTGCCAGAGCGAGCCGGTGGAGTCTTCGTCGACCGAACCCAACTGCAAGAGGAGAAAAGCAGTTGGCCCGATGAAGCTTCCCTGCCATCCTCTCCCTCGCCGTTCACATCGTCTCACGGGGCGGCTGTCTGCCGCCAAGGAATAGGAGGGGACTGCCCCCCCAGCCCAATAGTCGGGTAGGTTGTGAATTGTCAAGAGGAGCTTAGGGTTGTTAGTATTTGCAGGTTGTGAAATGTGTTTTGTGTTGTGTATTTTGAGAGTACTTTCAGATTTGAATGTCTTTTGAATTTCAGATTTGCAGTATTGAGCATATGAAGTACTTTATGAATTCTAGAGATCTATTTTTAGCACTTCAAAAAATGTAGTTTCATAGGAGTATAAAAGTGCAGACAATGTGATTCTCAGAGAAGAAACTGCAAGTTTCAGTTTAAGATAAGAAACTGCAAGTTCAGTTTCAGATAAGAAACTGCAACTTTCAGAGGCAGAGCATTTATATTAACACGACCTTTTCAAACAGGGTTAACATCATGTTGGAAGTTTTATTCATGGTCGAAAATGGAACTACCAGCCAGTTAACATCATGCTGATCAACATTCATGCATAGCCCAGTTATTTTTGTTTTGGGTTAATTTGATTAATGTCACTCCAAATCCGGTGTATCCGAGAAATGCCACTGCAATTTCCAAACTTTGAAAAGTGCCATTTCATGCCATTTCTAGTGGCATTTTTCAAAGTCTGGATTGGTGTTTTTTAATGTTTGCAAACTGTAGTGGCGTTTTTCAAAGTTTGCAAAAATTGCAGTAGCATTTTTGAAAGTTTGGAAATTGCACTGGCATTTTTAGGAATCGCCATAATTGGAGTGGCATTTATCTAATTTGTTTTTGAGACGGAAGCAGGGTGTCAACTGGGCTGTGCGGGACACTCTGGCCTGTCTAGACAGCCTTTTCTTTTATGTTTACCACAGACCAGCCCTATAGTTTTTTTTCTTCCTAAAAATGGCTAGCCCAGTTTTTTTGTGATTTGTCAAGTAAGTCGCTTTATCAAGCCTATTGGGCTACAAATCTTTCAAGATGAGGAGCGCTTCATTTGGCTGGCCGAGAAAATGGCCTATCAGTAATGAGAAATGGGTTGTACATTTTTAAAACACATCAAACCGGCAATTAGTTTCAAATATCTTTTTTTTCATTTCGAGATTTTAAATTGCATTGATTTTTATGCCTAGACAATTTATTGGATTTTATATTGATATACATTTATTTTTAAAATCAGTCTGAATGTGACACAAAATTTCTGGATTAAAAACAGTTCAGATCGCACCTACATATGCAAAATTTTGTATAATTTTTTGACCGTGGCCATGATAACCCACAAGTATAGGGGATCGCAATAGTTTTCGAGGGTAGAGTATTCAACCCAAATTTATTGATTCGACACAAGGGGAGCCAAAGAATATTCTCAAGTGTTAGCAGCTGAGTTGTCAATTCAACCACACCTGGAAACTTAGTATCTGTAGCAAAGTGTTTAGTAGCAAAGTAATATGATAGTGGTGGTAACGGTAACAAAAGTAAAGACGGTAAAAGTAATGTTTTTGCTATTTTGTAGTGATTGTAACAGTAGCAACGGAAAAGTAAATAAGCGAGAACTAGTATATGGAAAACTCGTAGGCACCGGATTAGCGATGGATAATTATGCTGGATGTGGTTCGTCATGTAACAGTCATAACATAGGGTGACACAGAACTAGCTCCAGTTCATCAATGTAATGTAGGCATGTATTCCGTATATAGTCATACGTGCTTATGGAAAAGAACTTGCATGACATCTTTTGTCCTACCCTCCCGTGGCAGCGGGGTCCTATTGGAAACTAAGGGATATTAAGGCCTCCTTTTAATAGAGAACCGGAACAAAGCATTAGCACATAGTGAATACATGAACTCCTCAAACTACGGTCATCACCGGGAGTGGTCCCGATTATTGTCACTTCGGGGTTGCCGGATCATAAAACATAGTAGGTGACTATAGACTTGCAAGATAGGATCTAAAACTCACGTATATTCATGAAAACATAATAGGTTCAGATCTGAAATCATGGCACTCGGGCTCTAGTGACAAGCATTAAGCATAGCAAAGTCATAGCAACATCAATCTCAGAACATGATGGATACTAGGGATCAAACCCTAACAAAACTAACTCGATTACGTGATAAATCTCATCCAACCCATCACCGACCAGCAAGCCTACGATGCAATTACTCACGCATGGCGGTGAGCATCATGAAATTGGTGATGGAGGATGGTTGATGATGACGACAACGACGAATCCCCCTCTCCGGGGCCCCGAACGGACTCCAGATCAGCCCTCCTGAGAGAGATTAGGGCTTGGCGGAGGCTCCATATCGTAAAACGCGATGATTTCTTCCCTCTGATTTTTTTCTCCCCGAAAGCCAATATATGGAGTTGGAGTTGGCGTCGGAGGGCCACCGGGGGGCCCACGAGGTAGGGGGCGCGCCCCCACCCTCGTGAGCAGGGTGTGGGCCCCCTGGTCTTCATCTTTTGCGAGGATTTTTATTTATTTTTTCTAAAGTGTTCCCTGGAGTTTCAGGACATTCTGAGAATTTTTATTCTCTGCACAAAAAACAACACCATGGCAGTTCTGCTGAAAACAGCGTCAGTCCGGGTTAGTTCCATTCAAATCATACAAGTTAGAGTCCAAAACAAGGGCAAAAGTGTTTGGAAAAGTAGATACGACGGAGACGTATCAGGCCACAATATGGGCTATAATACTAAGAAAAAAATATGGGCTCCGAAAAAACCCGTAAGAATTAGCAAATGGGCTGTAAATTATTTGAAATAATGGCAGATGGCATGTATGCTGTTTTCCACAGATTTGAGGCTTTCCTAAAAAAGGTTGATGCACAAGCAGCGATTGTTGGATGTCCATCCAATGGCCGTCGTGCTTCTTCAATCTCTGCTCTTCCTGCTCCAGCCGCTCAAACAAGCGCCGGCGGGACCGGCTGCTCCCTCCTCCCACAGCCGGCTGTGCTGCCACACAGGCCTCACCGCCCCATTGTACTCCCATCGCTGGACTAGCCATCCCTCTACTCACCCACAGTCCCACACCTCATATTATTCTCCAGCGACGGCAGACAAACCAATAAACCCTCGTACAGTCGTACTCCCCTCCGCGTGGGAAACAACTGCCGAGTCTTCCCTGGCTCTGGGTCGTTTTCTTCCTAGGCCTTGCCGTCGTCCAGCGCCCTAGTGTTCTCAGCGTGGCGTGATCAACATGGTCAACGACCGACATGCATCTGAAGTGGACTGTACGTGGAGAGGCTGACAGCTGTGTCCACGGCCGCACGCAAGGAAATGCCTCCTTATTAAGCGCAAAATAATGATTCCTCCACCTGACATCTGGGACCCACCGAAAGGGCCTCTGTATTTCGCAAAAACTGTTACCACCGCTGACAGCTCGGACCCACCAGCTATATCTTCACACGCAAGGAAGTGCCTCCTTATTACGCACAAAAAAAGTGAAAACTCATCCTGCTAGCTAGGACCCAGTATAGTGGGCCTACTAAGTTGACAGACGAAGGGCTTTGTCAACTTAGTCAATATGCATGATTCTAGCTCGACTGACCGTACGATGTCCATCCAACGGCCGTAGTGCTTCTTCAACCTCTGGTGTTCTTGCTCCAGCCACCCAAAGCAGCGCCGGTCGTGCCGCTTGCTCCTGCCTCCCGTGGCCGGCTGTGCTGCCGCGGAGGCCTCACCGCCCCCATACTACTCCCATCACTGGCGAGGCCATCCCTCCACTCCACTCAGCCACACCCCCTGTTATTCTGCAGTGACGGCAGCGCGGCCGAACCAGTGAACCCTCCTACTCCTCTCCACGTGGGCATCAACTGCTGCATCTTCCCCGGCTCTGCGTCGTCCCCTTCCTAGGCCTCGCCGTCATCCACACATAATGTGGTCAACGACCGAATTCCATCGGAAGAGTACTGTACGTGGAGAGGTTGATAGCTGGGTCCACGGTAGCCGCAAGGAAGTGCCTCCTTATTACGCGGAAAATAATTATTCCTCCACCTGGCAGCAGGGATCCACTGGACATGCCACCAGTATTTCACAAAAAAAACGTTTCCCCCCTGACTGCTGGGACCCATCGGATGGGCCACCGTATTTTGTGAAAAAATGTTCCCCACTGACTGTTGGGACCCACCGGATGGACCACCGTATTTTGCAAAAAAAATGTTCCCCCCGCTGTCAGGTCGGACCCACCGGAAGTGCCTCCTTATTACGCACAAAAAAATGAATACCCCCCTGCAAGCTGGGACCCACCATGGTGGGAGGCTGACTTGTGGGCCTACTAAGTTGACTGGGACGGGGGCCTTTGTCAACTTTAGTCAATATGAACGATTCCAGCTCCAGTAACCGTACGATGTCCATCCAATGGCCGTAGTGCTTCTTCAACCTCTGGTCTACTTGCTCCAGCCGCCCAAAGCAGCACCGGTCGTGTCGGATGCTCCTGCCTCTTGTGGCCGGCTGTGATGCCGTGGAGGCCTCACCGCCTCCTACTACTCCCACCGCTAGCCAGGCCATCCCTCTACTCACCCACACCCCCTGTTATTCTGCAGCGACGGCAGCCTCACACCGCAGTTGGACTAATGGACCATCGTACTCCTCTCCGCGTGGGCATCCACTGTCGCGTCTTCCCCGGCTCCGCGCCGTCCCCTTCCTAGGCCTCGCCGTTGTCCACCGCCCTGGTGCTCTCGGCGCGGCGTGCTCAACGTGGTCAAGGAACGACTTCCATCAGACATGGACTGTACGTGCAGAGGCTGACAACTGGGTCCACGGCCGCAGGTAGGAAGTGCCTCCTTATTACGCGGAAAATAATGATACCTCCACCAGACAGCAGGGACCCACCAGACGGGCCACTGTATTTTGCAAAAAAAAATGTTTCCCCCCTGACTGCTAGGACCCACCAGCTACATCTTCGGACGCAAGGAAGTGCGTCCGGGAAAAAAATGATTCGCCCCCTGACTGCTGGGACCCACCAGCTACATCTTCGCACGCAAGGAAGTGCCTGACAGTCGGGACCCACCTGGTCGAAGCATACGTAGCGTTGTCATTCTGGTCGCGAACGTGTACGTACATATATACTGGTCGATGTCGAGGCGTGCACGTGTCGTAATAGAGGCGCGCACATGTCATAGTAGAGGCGCGTACGTGTCATAGTAGAGGCGCGCACGTAGCATGTACACGTACGTACATCAGCCAGTGTGCAAGAAAGAAAATACGGCCACGTATGTGTACATATGGTCGGGGTCTCGAACGCCTACTCACGCATACGTACGGCCAGGGCTCGTGTACATGGCTAGATCGGAACGGAGAAACAGCGTCGTCATCGTGTTCATGGGGAGCCAACCGGCTGGGTTGGAACGGAATGCGTCGTCGTGTTCATCGGGAGGGCTTGGACAGAACATGCAATGGAAAAGAGGCCTGGCGTACCGCGGAACGGAGAAAACGGCCTTGTGTTCGACGGGCCACTTTCGAAACGGGATCATGTTCATCGGGAGGGGTCTGGCGTACCGCAAAACGGAGGAACCGGACCTCCTACGGTCGAAACGGGGGTCCTGTTGATTGGGAGGGGTGTGGCCTACCGCAAATGGATGAAACGGACTTGTGTTGGAGCACTATGGTCGAAACGGGGGTCTTGTTCATCGGGAGGGGTGTGGCGTACAGCAAAACAGGACACCATGGGATACTGTTCATCTCCACCGTCGACCTCCACCAGCCTCCACGGCTATCGTTGACCTCCTCCAGCCTCCACGGGCTCCTGTTTATCCAGCCTCCACCGTGCGCTACTCCACCGGCTACTGTTCAACCACCCCTCCATGGGCACACCTCCATTGTCTACTGTTCACCCAGCCCTCCATGGGGTCATCCTGTTCATCCAGCCCTCCACTCCACGGGGTCCTGTTCATCCAGCCCCAACCGGCTCGACCGAGGCAACGCCACGCGGTCCTGTTCATCCACCCCCACCGCTCACTGTTCATCCAACCCCCCTCCCCCCCGTAACACTCACTATTCATCCAGAGAGGCAGCATCGATCGGCTTCAGTTAGCAGCAGTAGCGAAGGAATCGCTCGATCGTGTTCAGTTAACAGCCATCGATCGATCGCTCGGGTTCAGTAATGCGTAGCCTGCAGTGCAATCGCTCGGGTTCAGTTAGAGCCCAATGCCTCGCTCGGGTTCAGTTAGAGCCAACACCTCGCACACACGCGCATACATGTACGAGAGAAACGAGCATCGCTCGGCCCCCGACCACCCACAGTAACTGGGAACTCCCCGAAATTTTCCTCGCCCTCGCTTCTACCATGGTTTTTTCCGTCATGGACGGCCCAAAGAATGGCATGCAGCTGCGTCTCTGGCCCACCCAGGAAGAAAAGCCCATTTTCTGTCATGAATTTTTTTCCTAGAAGTAGGAGCCCACCACATCTATGATGATACTGGGTTTTGTCACAATTATCGTCATAAGAGTGTCATATGTATGACAGAAAAAAAATCGTTCGGCCCAAAATGTCATAGATGTGTCTTTTTTTTGTAGTGGAGCATCGTACCGGGATGGAAGACATGGTGCAAGACTTTGATGATGCTCAGGATTCCGATGATGAGATGGAGGAATCTACAAAGGCCTTCAATGAAATATTGAGTCTTCAAAATGTCCTCTCCACAAGCACATTGGGCTTTGTTAGCTGGATGCCATCTCACAAGTAATGGCTCTGAAGGCTCAGTTCAACTTGGGCGGAGAATGCTACGATGCGATGATGACATTATTTGGATGCTTTCTACCCAAAGGCCATATAATGCCTGCAAACCTGTACTAGTTGGAAAAAACTCCTCCGTGCACTTAAGATGCCCTATGAGAAGATAGAGGCCTGTGAGAAAGGATGTGCCTTATTTAGGCTTGAGTATGCAGACTTGAACTATTGTCCCATTTGCAAGTCTTCTAGGTATGTTGTGGTAGATAACAGTATGGGTGAGAAGATGCAGATCAAAATCCCCGTTAATGTTCTTCGGTATATGCCAATCATATCAAGACTTCAACGCCTTTTCATGGTTGAAGAGACGGCCAGACAGATGATATGGCGAAAATGGGCAAAAGATCCGAACTAGATGCAGATGGGAATGTGATGATGGTACACACATAAGATGGTTCTGCGTGGAAGCACTTCGATGAATTACATGATCAAAAAGCAGTAGATCCAAGGCATGCTCGAGTCGCCACCAGCACGTATGGGTTCAATGTATTTGGTCTGACGGCAACCCAATACAGTTGTTGGCCTGTATTTGTCATTCCACTTAATCTCCCCCCGGATAGAGTATGCAAAAAAGAAAATTTTCTTGACGTTGATAATTCCAGCGCCAAACTGTCCAGGGAAGAATATGAATGTGTACATGTAGCCGTTTAAGGATGAATTGCAAGAATCTTGGGATAACGGGTTCAAGACATACGATGCTGCTAGCAAGCAGAACTTCATAATGCATGTCTCGTACATGTACTTGATGCATGACTTGCGGGCATATGCGCTATTCGTTGGCTTGTGTGTGCATGGAAGGTTCTTGTGCCCCACATGCAAGGCAGCTCTTTAGTTTCCTTGGCTGCAGGAGGGTCGCAAGTTTTCTTGCTTCGACTTGCATAGACAATTCCTGGATCCTCGCCATAAGTTCAGAAAAGACAAGAAGGACTTCATCAAAGGTAGAGTTGTCAAAAACTCTGCACCATCTGTGTTGACAGGCCAACAGACCCTGGATCACTTAAACACTCTCGAGCCAGGCCTAGAGTGTCCATGGTATTTCATGGGCTATAATTCAGAACACGCCTGGATTCACAAGACATGCTTGTGGGATCTGCCTTACTTCAAAGACCTCATTTTCCCACACAACATTGACGTGATGCACACTGAAAAGAATATCATTGTGGCCCTTTTTGGTACATTGTTCGGAATAGAGGGGAAGTCAAAGGATAATACTAAGGCTAGAGTCGGTCAGGAGGCACTATGTGTTAGACCGTTACAAAACATGCAAGAACGAAAAGGAAAACAAAACTGGATAAAGCCAAAGGCATGGTTTGACCTTGGAAGGCCAACTATGAGGGAAATTATATTGTGGGTGAAAATGCAGTTGATGTTCCCCGATGGGTATGTAGCAAATATAAACAGGGGAGCGAGTCTTGAAAAAATGAAAATATTTGGTCTCAAGAGTCACGATGGCACATATGGCTTTAGCGGGTAATGTCGGTGATGTTGCGTGGCTTTATCCCTGAGGATGAATGGCTAGTACTGGCAGAGCTGAGCTGTTTCTTCCGTGTTCTTTGTGCGAAAGAACTATCGCCTGGCATGCTAGAAGAAATGGAAGAGTTCGCGCCGTAGTTGATCTGCAAGTTAGAGAAGATCTTTCCACCGTCCTTCATTAATCCAATGCAGCGTTTGATTTTGCATCTCCCGACCGAGGCAAGATTGGGGGGACCGTGCAAAATCGTTCAGGCTACGCAAATGGGAGGATGCAGAAGATGCTTCGAGCAAAATGTAAAAATAATTGTAGAATTGAAGCATCGATGGCCGAGGCATTCATTACTGAGGAGGTGGCAAACTTCGTGACAGCACACTACAAAGTAAAAAACCGTCATTTGCATAATCCAGATCCTTGGTACAATGTCGGCGACCCTAAAAAAGGTGGATCCAACCTCAACCTATTCAAATGGAATCTTGCACTAGCCGGTGTGCTTCGAAACCATTATCATTCGATGTTGAAAAATGGTGGACCATTTCGTTGTATATCTTCAACAACCTAACAGAAGTGTGGTCGTACATCGAGTAAGTTCTTGGTACATTGTTTCACAACTTCTAATTTCTTTGAACTGCTCTTATTCCCAGATATTTGATATGGTCGATACGTCGCCAAGTTCTCGTATGGAGCGGTGGTCCCAAAGGAATCCATCAGAGAGTATGAGCTTCTGGCAAAGCATGGAGGTGGCTTTCCCGATTTCTTCTCTTGGTTCAAACACACGGTAATTTCCATTAGACCATTTCATTTCTTCGTCTAATTTGCGGCTAATGCAAGAATCCTTTCGTATTAAACTTCTAGGCTAATTTAGAGTCTATGGATGCCGAATTTAGACAAGTCGCTATGGTTTTGACTACAAGGTCCATTCATTTGACAAATACGACATCAACGGGTATCGCTTTCGTACCTTTGGCAAAGAGCTATCTAGGGCCGACCAAAAGTCTACAAATTGTTGTTTCTCTGCTCTCGACGAAGGAGGTACTGAGTATTATGGGAGAGTTGAAGCAATTTATGAACTTCTATTCTATGGTGAAAACCCACCGAATGTCGTAGTGTTCAAATGTTATTGGTTCCAGCCGAAGGAGACTAGAAGGACTCATGAACATATAGGGCTAGTCGAAATCAAACAAAGCACCATTTTAGATGTTCCCGATGTCTATATTATGGCTCAACAGGTGACCCAGGTTTTCTATCTACCGTGGGCCTGCTAAACTGATCCAAATCTGAATGGTTGGGATGTAGTTTATGAAGTGCCACCACGTGTTAGACCACCTCCCCCCAACGAAAAGGATTATGAACCTCACATTAACCTAGACACATATGAAGGAGAACTCTTCCAAGAAACACGTCTTTTAAAAAAACATTTCAAGAACCGCTCTACTTAACCCTAGAACATTGAAGTAGACAGCAACAGTGAATCCGACTTCACCCCTGAGCTGGAATAGGAAGAGTCAGAACAAGAAGAGGTTACTGTTGCGGATGACCTATCAATACTTGGCCGATTACATAAAGGTGGCCTTCCACATGTTGATGCCGCTGAACCCAATGAGCACGTCATTCATGATAGTGATGATGATGATGCATTTATTGATCCCGGAGCGTATATAGACGATCAAGATTATTATTGGTTCATGTCAGGTATTCAATTTGTATTATATACATATATACTATAACTTCATGTTAGTTATTCAATTTTTTTATGTTGTACTTGATGATGATACACTTAAGTTATATACATATTATTATTCATGTCGGTAATAATTTTGTTGTGTTGTACTAATTTCGTTTACTCTTTATCATGGCAAGTGTTGAAAGATGGTGGGTGCGTGTCTGGAGTACTCCGAGGCTCCTTCTTCGTCGGCGCGAGGTAGGAGGGTGTCGGTGTCAAAACCGGCAGATCTCGTAATAGGGGTCCTAAGCTAGGCGTCTTGGAGCGATGGTAACATGGACAACGGGTTTTACCCAGCTTCGGGCTCTCTTGATGAGATAATACCCTACGTGCTGCTTTTGATTGTATTCATATGGGTGTATTACACAGTACATATATCTACCACGAGATTGTAGTAATGAATATGAGGTTGTCTATTGACTATCCTGGCCTCGGTTTATATAACACACCGGAGGCCTTGGGTTTAGGAGAGTACTCGCCTTGGGCGCCAAGTCTTGTGGAGTCTTCCTTGTATGCGGCAGGGGTTGTCTGAACTGGCCCATGAGTATATGGCCATGGGGGTCCTCGGCCCAATACAACTGATCGAGAGACGACGTGGTGAGTACCCCCTAGTCCAAAACACTGTCACTAGCCCCCTAAACCGGTCTTCAAGTTGGGGACGCTCCTCGATTCTTCTGAACTATTCTTCATCTTCAGTCGTCGGTCTTGAAAATTGGTTCAACAAATCCTTCCATCTTCGATCTTGAGGATCGCCAAAGTGAATCTGAAAAGTTCACACGTCGGGTATCCGAGGAGCCCCTTTAAGTTTCTGGCCTTTATCAATGCCTTGTTATTTTAATGCCACACCTCGGGTTTGAAGTTGTTCCTGGGCGTTAGTGTCCTCTTGCATCCGAGCTCCAATGCTGGACTGCATTCGAGGTACCTTTTGCAGCTAAGCACCAACGCCGGACCGCTTCCGAGCTCCACCGCCGGAATGTATCCGAGCTCCACCGCCAGACTATATCTGAGGAGTATTGTTACAGCCGAGATCCAACGTCGAACTGCATCCGAGCTCCAACGACGGACTATGTCCAAGCTCCAATGTCGGACTATATCCAAGGATTCATAGATCAACTTGGTTCAACAAGGTTGAAGGAGTTTAGCCGGACTTAATGCCGGAGATGCCCTCTATGGAGCCAGCCACTAGCGTTCGAGTTTTATGTCGGACTGTATCCGAGGTGGTGCACCACCTCGGCCATGGTCTGATTTTTATCAATTTAATTCATAATTATGCAATGTAATCTCGCCTGAGATGTATAGCCAGTAGCCCTCAAGGTGCGTGTTGGCCTAATATCCGGGATGCACCTGAAAGGAAAAAATCAAACCGCCGACCCTAGTAGCCCCTGAGACTCAGGTCGATTCATAAAATCAGCCTGAGGATCAATTCCCAGCTCGGCAGCATACTTAGGAATAGAAATGCCGTGTGCAAAGTCCTCGAGACTCAGGTTGGGTGCGGCCGACCACCTGAGGATAATAATCTCCTCGAAAACTTCTGCATTGGATTGTCAATGAAGTAGCTCCTGAGCCACTGGTCGGGTGGCAACACCAGATCAGGGGATGAATGTACCCCTTTAATATTTGTAAATGATAAGCACGAAGCCCAGTAGCCCCCGAGCCTTAATGTGGGCACGGGTGGCTGAATTAAGGATCGATATCCCGAGTAAAATCACAAATTATGTGTAATGATTATATGTATCCAAGTACTTTACATCATTAATGCTCGGATCCACATTGTAAAAACTTTGTTGACCGACCATCGGGTTACACCTCCTTGGCCAGCAGCCGAGGAGTGTTTGTCCTACTTTATAAAGCCTTTATGAGGGCAAAGATTTACGGCAAACAAGGCAATCTGGCCATACGGTTTTATAAACAAAGGTATGCGGAGAGATATGTTATATTACTTTTTAATGTAAGAAACATCTTCCAAAGAAAATAGTCCCACTATCGATTCCTTTCTTTGGGTTGTCATGCTAAGCATGATTATGAAACCTCGATTCCGATCCAATCAATGTGGGAGGAAAACATTGAGGATTTAGTTCGGGGAAAGTTCTCGAACTCTATGGTATTAATGAACCAAAATTTCACTTCCGTCATTGCCGACCAGTGTGATACTTTAAGATTGCTAGCTTTCGGCTTCACCCAGTCTGAGGTACTAACTTGGATGACCTGGCAGTAACAATCACAGAGGTGCCCCCTTTACCGCCTAGCCGAACAATCGGGAACGTAGGGGTAAGCACATGAGCTAGGCAACCCAGCTTGGCCAAAACCTTAAGTCAAATTGATGCATATTTATGGCTTTATAACAATGATTACGGAAGGCAGCCCTCGTATATTAAATATGAATGTTGATGATATGTTTATTTTGACTCCGTTGCGACCGTTTATAAGTTGACAGTGGCCCATTGTCCGCTTCTACCCCTTTGTAGATACTACGCAGGGTGTTTCCGCAATAACAAGACAACCCTTAGCTGACGTCTCGGTGCTCGAAGGAGGTTGTGTTAGCGGAAACGAGGCAATCAGATATGTGGGCTTTATAATTTTCACTTAGTCATAGGAGCATTAAACTGGGGAAGCTAGCTATGAGCCCCCAGTTAGTGTTCGGCGACAGCTGAGGTCAATCTCTAAACACTTCAGCCAATGTTATGAATGGCCCGTCATTTAATATAGTAATCGGATTGCTGACCAGTTTACGCTTATTGTGACAGTCAGTTTTCAGCTTTCTCCACCAAGGTGCTTAGCCATGCGAGCTAGAAGCACAATCGCAGTGGTTCTCCTTTTGCACACCTACCCGAACAAAGCGGAATGTAGGAGGCAAGCATAGGAGCCAGGCAACCTAACTATCGACCGAACACACAATTTGAAACCGATGCATATATAGCAATATCCGAGAATTTTTGCCGAATCTCTAAAGGTGTCCGGCATTGCACTGCGAGACTTATGCGAAAAATACACAAATAGTTGAAAAGTGCCATAGGATTGGAAAACCAAAAAACGTCAGTAAAAACTTGACGTCCGAACTAGATCAATTGTTCGGTGCCAATCAGAAAATTGGTCTTAGAAAAAAAATTATGCTTCTGTCGTGCTTTAACATGACACATCCTATCTCAAGACTTCAAGCGGGTCAGCCTACGGCTTCGGCTATTGACCACACACTCGCGTCGAAAAAAGGAGTGATAGAAAAAAGACTATGCAACGAAAGAAGAGCACTTATTATAAAACGGCTCACATAAATTTAAGAGCCCCCGAGTGACTTGGGTAAAAGAATTTTATGTATAATGATTGAATGTAGCAAAGTACTTATATCATATATGTGTTCACCCGAACTTTAAACGCGTCTTAACCGACCGTCGTCTTCTCCCTCTTCGACCATGGGCTGAAAAGTGTTATGTACTCCACCTATCGAGAATAGCGATGGTGTTTCCGATAACCAGGCAATCAGGCCATAAGGCTGTAACAGACAAAGCGCGCTCAGGGAAATTATGCTATATTACTGACAAAGCGTAAGAAGCATCCTCGAACAAAATAGTACCTCCACCGATACCTTTCTTCGGTTGCTCATTGTTACTATGAGACTTGTGCAATAGATTTTTTGTACTCATGAGTTCCGTTGTGTGCCGACCATCGTTGAAAACAATAAGAGTGCTATCTTTCAGCTTCACCCATTCTGAGGCCCGAGCTCGGATGACCCGATCGTGACAATCGCAGAGGTGCTCCCTTTACTCCCTAGCCGAACAATCGGGAACATAGGGGTAAACACACGAGCCAGGCAACCCAGCTTGCAAATCGCTTAAGTCAACATGGTGCATATTGTGGCATAATACACGAACAAGGAACGAAGCCGTACAAGTATAATCATTTGCAAGAGGAAAGGCTTCAGAAAGGAAGCCCCCAAGTAAACGGGGTATTTGAATTTGTGTGTCACAAAAACGTTTGGACAAGGAACTTTTTCACAAGAAACTTTTTGCCAAAAAAAGTACAATACTTGGTTGAACCGAACGCAAGTTAAAAATTTAAAACTTTGAGCATGAAGGCGACTTAGCTAGTTAATGCGTTCGGCATTGATGACGCGGTCCGAGCTTGATGCGGGACAACGTACCATCCCCCAAGCCGGTCCCGAGGTGGCGGAGTGAAGAGCTCGGCACTCCGAAGTGGTGACATAGCACGGCCAATGCAGGCCGGTTGAGTGTCACGCCCAATATGCGATACTATCCTAAAGAGACTCGAAGGTCCCACCAAGGATAGAACCGCATATTGATACGCTTTTGCAAGGTGGATATCATTACATCAACATTACATAATAGATGGGGATACATACAAAAGGCATACAATGCCACATGAATACTACATAATCTTACATAAGAGCACCATCCGACTACAGATGAAACACAAACAGAAACTCAAACGACATCCACCCTGCTAGCCCAGGTTGCCGACCTGGAACCTATCCCCTGATCGAAGAAGAAGCAGAAGAAGAACTCCAAACAAGCAAACATCACTCTCGCGTCATGATCATCGCATAACCTGTACCTGCAACTGTTGTTGTAATAATCTGTGAGCCACGAGGACTCAGCAATCCCATTACCATGGGTATCAAGACTAGCAAAGCTTAATGGGAAAGGAAGGGGTAAAGTGGTGAGGTTGCAGCAGCGGTTAAGCAAGTATGGTGGCTAACATACGCAAATAAGAGCGAGAAGAGAAGCAAAGGAACGGTCGTGAAGCTAGCAATGATCAAGAAGTGATCCTGAACTCCTACTTACGTCAAACATAACCCAAAGACCGTGTTCACTTCCCGGACTCCGCCGAAAAGAGACCATCACGGCTACACACATGGTTGATGTGTTTTAATTCGGATCTAGTGTCAAGTTATCTACAACCGGACATTAACAAATTCCCATCTGCCACATAACCGCGGGCACGGCTCTCGAAAGTTTATAACCCTGCAGGGGTGTCCCAACTTAGCCCATGATAAGCTCTCGCGATCAACGAAGTATATACCTTCTCCCAGGAAGACCCGATCAGTCTCGGAATCCCGGTTTACAAGACATTTCGACAATGGTAAAACAAGACCAGCAAAGCCGCCCGATGCGCCGACAATCCCGATAGGAGCTGCACATATCTCATTCTCAGGGCAACACCGGATAAGTCAAGCTACGAGTAAAACCAGACCTCGAGTTGCCGCAAGGTGGCCCCGCAGGCTGCTCGGTTCGGACCAACACTTAGACAAGCACTGGCCCGGGGGGTCTAAAATAAAGGTGACCCTTGGGTTGGCCGACCCAAGGGAAGGGTATAGGTGGTGGTGAGGCAAATGGTAAAACCAAGGTTAGGCCTTGCTGGACAAGTTTTATTCAAAGCGAACTGTCAAGGGGGTCCCATAAATCACCCAACCGCGTTAGGAACACAAAATCCGGGAACATAACACCGGTATGACGAAAACTAGGGCGGCAAGAGTGGAACAAAACACCAGGCATAAGGCCGAGCCTTCCACCCTTTACCAAGTATATAGATGCATTAATTAAATAAGAGATATTCTGATATCCCAACAAAATCCTGTCCACCATGAAGCAATCTTCAACTTCACCTGCAACTAACAACGCTATAAGAGGGGCTGAGCAAAGAGGTAACATAGCCAAACAACGGTTTGCTAGGAAGGGTGTCAAAGGTTAGAGGTTCATGGCAATTTGGGAGGCTTGATCAACAAGAGATAGGTAGCGGGGCAAAGAGATAGAACGAAGCAACTAGCATAGCAATGATAATAATGAGATCCAGGGTAGCGGTCATCTTGCCTGAAATCCTGCTAGGAAGAAGAACGAGTCCATGAAGAAGACGAACGGGAGTAGTCGAACGAATCCTCACAATCACAACATTACCGGAACTAAGAAGCACCACCGGAAATAAACAAACAACATGGTAAATGCACAAGCATAAACATGGCATGATGCACAAACAAGTATGATGCATGTCCGGTTTAATGAGGCATGGCATGGTGAAGTGTAACAAACAATACTACAAGTTAAGTGGAGCTCAATATGCAACGAGTTGCATATTGAAAAAACACCACATTCAATTATTTAGTTATCTCTCGTTTAAGCTACCCAGCAATGTTTAATGTTGTTAAACATGGCAAGAGGTCAGGCATAAGTAAACTAACTATTTAGGCAAGTTTAAATGAGGCCGGATCAACAAACAACATTTCCGGAGAATCCCCATGTGCATATTTTGAATTAGCTAGTGTTCTGCCCTAAAACATATTTTATTGTTGTTAAACAGGAAAATAAAGTCCAGCATGTTAAACTAGGCATTTTTCTACCCCATTTACATATAAAGAACATTTAATTCCGAGCTACGGTTATTTAGTTATGAAATAAAACATTTTAGCATGGCATTTGAGCAAATTTAATCAAACAGCATTTTAAACATTTTAAACATGGATGAAAGTGGCATATTATTAATCTACACAAAATTCTAGGCATTTTACATGTGTAAAGTTTTTACATAAGATGTATGGTTATTCAGTTATTAAATGCATGAAGTATGAGGGGTTTTCTACAAATCTGTAAATCACTGGATAATTAGACAAATTCGCAGACAGAAAAAAAATGACCCGGGCCACATCTGGAGGAGGACTGGGCTGGGGAGAGCTGCTCACGTTGGGCCAACAGCCCGAGAGGGAAGCAGAGCGGCGGGCGCACGGATCTGGGCCGCGAGGCTTGTGACTGGGCCTAGTCAACGTTCTTGAGAACGAGCGCAGCTGCTCGATCTTCAGGCGCGCGGGACGAGCAGAGCTCCTACTCGATGAAGAGGAAGCAGAGGCCGTGGCGTGGACATGGCGGCAAGGACGTCGCGGGGACGACCGGATCCAAGGCGGGGAGGCGCGACGGGAAGCAGGGGCAGTTGGATCTGGGCGAGGACGGCGTTCTCCGGCGAGACGCCAGATCCAAGCGGCTGCGAGGGAGCTCCTGGGGCTGTCCATGGCTGCCGTTCAGAGAGCAAAAGGGAGGTTAGCGGGGGAAGAGAAAAAGGGAGCACGAGAAAAGGAGAAGGCAAGGGAGAGGCTTGGCTCACTAGCCTGGGGCTCTTGCCGGCAGCGGGCACGCGCGGGCGGGGAAGACGAGCTCCGGCAGTAGCTGTCCATGGTTGGGCTCGGGGATGCCATGGAGTTCCTACAAGTTTTATGGAGAAGAGAGACAGCATGTGAGAGAGGAACCCAGAGGGAACGAGAGAAGAAGGGAAAGAGAAGCAGCGAGCGGGTTCGGCCTGGTTGCTACTGCTGCTTGCCGGCGGCGTGCTGGAGAGGAGCTCCGGCGAGGTGGTGCAGGGGATCGGGGCGCAGGCGAGGGAGCGGCTTGGTGGTGGAGCTGCTGGTCTCAGCCGCGGTCGAGGTGGCTGGGGATCGAACAGGGAGGAGCTGGAGAGCGATGGTTGGCTTGGTGGCTAAAATCAAAGAGAAGGGGATCCCGAGGAGGATTTTGTGGAGTGGCGGCGGCGTGGGGATGGATGGGACATGATCCCTAGATCCTAGGGTTGGACCTATATATATAGCAAGTGGTTTAGGTTAGGGGTACCTAGTCCCTCGGATCGAAATCAAACGGCCGAGAATAAATAGGTAGGGAAGTCCAAATAAAAACGGAGATGTTTTATAGATGTTTGGGGATGATCTGGACCCATCGGTAACAACAACCCGGGTCGGGTTCGGGACAACATACGGACGCGCGCGAGGGGGACTGAGAAAAGTGTAGAGAGGGTGGGCATATAGACGAGAGGGGGAAACAAAGACAATGGGGTCTGCCGAAAGGCCACGGGGTCAAGGGGGTTTTGTTGGTCTCGGAGAAAGACAGAAGAGAGGGGTCCAAATGGTCTACGAGAAGGTCAACAAAGGCAAAGCGGTCCGAGGAGGTCAACGAGGACAAGGGCCTGACAAAATGCCAACAGAGGCAAAGAAAGAAAGGGCAACTGCGAACGGTTACGAGTATTATGAAAACATACAGATGCAATGCGAATGATGACATGAGATGAAATGCATGACATGAACAAAATGCAAAAACAAAAGACAAAAACCCAACCACGGAGTAAAATAATATAACACATCTCCGGAAAAGGCAAGAGTTGGAGTTACGAATGTGGGAAGTTGTATCTGGGGCGTTACATAGAGTGACGCCGAGGTCCCCGTCGTGGGATAATGAAGTGTTGACGAAGCCCCCCGTCCAGCCGAGGTGACAACATTGCCCGAACCGAATCATTTTTCCGTGCACAAAAATAGTGCAAACCGGAGATAATAATAATAAATTTTAAAAAAAATTGTTGCATAATAAATAATTTATGCAAAGTGAGTAATAAAAGAAATATGGCCCGTGTGCCGAACACTCGATGAGGTAGATCTCTCTCAGCGATGCTGAAGTCCCCGAGGCAACTGAGGGAGTCCTGGAGTAGGGGTATCCGGACAGCCGGCCTATATACTTTGGCCGGACTATTGGACTATGAAGATACAAGACTAAAGACTTCGTCCCGTGTCCAGATGGGACTCTCCTTTGCGTGGAAGACAAGCTTGGCGATTCGGATGTTAGATCTCCTTCTTTGTAACCGACTTTGTGTAACCTTAGCCCCCTCCGGTGTCTATATAAACCGGAGGGTTTAGTCCGTAGAAAGAGGACAATCATAATCATAAGCTAGCTCCTAGGGTTTAGCCTCTACGATCTCGTGGTAGATCAACTCTTGTAATACTCATATCATCAAGATCAATCAAGCAGGAAGTAGAGTATTACCTCCATCGAGAGCACCCGAACCTGGGTAAAACATCGTGTCCCCTGCCTCCGGTTACCATTAGCCTTAGACGCACAGTTTGGGACCCGCTACCGGAGATCCGCCAGTTTTGACACTGACATTGGTATTTCATTTAGACTTCCTCTGTGTCATCGCGGCAAGGCTCGATGGATCCTTCAATCATCAACAACAACATGGTCTAGGGTGAGACTTTTCTCCCCGGACAGATCTTCATGTTCGGCGGCTTCGCACTACGGGCCAATTTGCTTGGCCACCTAGAGCGGATCGACAGTACGCGCCTGGCCATCAGGTCAGGTTCAAAAACTTGAACTACACGGGCGATATCCGCGGATACGTGATCTTCGGCGGATTCGGGCCCACGCCAGGAGCGCCAAACAGTCATGACGAGCATGGCTTAGATCTGCCGTCAGGCCATGTTCAGGATATCGCACCTGCAATGGCTCTGGACCTAAATCCGGGGCAGATCCATCATCCGAGGACGGGTGGATTGACCCCGTCCCGGAGGCCGCACACTCATCGGCGGTAGAGTTGAACACAGACTCCACCTCCAAGGAAATCTGTGTCACTGGACCCCCGGATTTGCGTCCGGCTATAGGCTCAAGACCGTACGCACCCGGGCCCATCTAATCTGATTAGGATCCGGTAATGGAGTTCACCGCTACGGATATCTTTCAGTACTCGCCCCTCGGCGACATGCTGAATACATTAAGGTCTCTCTCTTTGTCAGGAGGCTCTTGACCGAACTATGTCCGACTTGAGTGAGAAGCAGGCGACGAAGAAATTCGTTACCCACCCACCACCCACTTCATTGCCCTGTCAATGATTTGACCGACGTGCTTGACTTCGACTCTGAAGACATCGATGGTGTGGACGACGATGCAAGAGAAGAACAAGAACCACCGCCCACGGGGCGCTGGACAGCCACCTCCTCGTATGATATATATATGGTGGACACTCCCAAAGAAACCAATGATGATGAGGCGATAGAAGATAACCCCGTAGGGTAGAAATCAAAGCATGGGCATCGTCGGCGCCGGTCTAAGCCCCGCCACAGCAATACCGGCACAGGAGACAAAAACAATCCGGATGGTGCCGAAGATGAATACAATCCCGATCAGCCTGCCTTCGAGCAGGCCGGACAGGAAGATGGGCAGGTAAGCCTAGATGAACAGGCAACAGACGGATACTTGGAGGAGGACAACTACATGCCCCCCTCCGAAGACGAGGTGAGCCTCGGCGACGATGAAGTCCGCGTGCCTGAGGATCCCGTAGAGCAGGAGCGCTTCAAGCGCCGGCTTATGGCCACTGCAAGAAGCCTGAAAAAGAAGCAGCAACAGCTCGAAGATGATCAAGATCTGCTCACAGACAGATGGACTGAGGTCCTGGCAGCCGAGGAATACGGACTCAAGCGCCACACCAAAGGTTACCCAAAGCACAAGTTGCTATCTCAACTCGAGGAAGAGGTCCTAAAGCTCACACTACCAGCACAGGATGAGGCTGACCGGCCACCTCGTGGCCGGGATAAAATGGCGTATCAGCCCGAATACCAGCCCGCCCCCCACGCCAATACACTACGGTCCGGGGCAATAGGCAAGACCTGCGAGACATACTGGACAACAAGGCAGGACAGCCACGATCGATCTATGGATCGCTGGGGCGCGCCGCAACACATGACGGTGATCGTCATGTCGCATACACTATCAACAAGTCCGGCCGGGCCGAACATAGACGACCAGACTTACTCAAACTGCATAGTAACATAGCCCGGCATAGAGGTGCTGCACACCCCTTCTGCTTCACTGATGAAGTAATGGATCACAAATTCCCAGAAAGGTTTAAACCCGTAAACATCGAATCATACGATGGCAGAACAGACCCCGCGGTATGGATCAAAGATTTCCTTCTACACATTCACATGGCCCGCGGTGACGATCTACATGCCATCAAGTATCTTCCTCTTAAACTAAAAGGACCGGCCCGTCACTGGCTGAATAGCCTGCCGGCAAATTCCATCGGCAGTTGGGAAAACCTGGAGATCGCGTTCCTTGACAACTTCCAAGGCACTTACGTGCGACCACCGGATGCTGACAACTTGAGTCACATTACCCAACAGCCCGGAGAGTCATCCAGGAAATTCTGGACCCGGTTACTAACTAAAAAGAACCAAATTGTCGAATGTCCGGACGCTGAAGCCTTGGCGGCCTTTAAGAATATTATCCGCGACGAGTGGCTCGCCCGACACCTCGGCCATGAAAAACCGAAGTCCATGGCAGCCCTCACGGCACTCATGACCCACTTCTGCGCGGGCGAGGACAGCTGGTTGGCTCGCAGTAGCACCACGCCAAGAAACTCAGGCACTGTAGATGTCCGGGATAGTAATGGCAAGCCATGGTGCAACAGACACAAGCGTCCGAACAATGGCAACAACACCGAGGACACGACAGTCAACGCCGGATTCGGTGGCTCAAAATCCGGTCAGCGGATAAAAGCCGTTCAAAAGAAACAATCAGGGATCGTCCAGTCTGGACCGCACACTTGATCGCTCGTCCCAAATTCACGGCACCCCTGATAAACCAGCCAACCACACTAACAGAGATTGCTGGGTGTTCAAACAGGCCGGCAAGAAAAATGCCAAAAACAAGGACAAGGGGATGCACAGCGGCGATGACATGGAGCCCTGGCGTCTGAAAACTGGGGGACAGAAGAAATTTCCTCCCCAGGTGAAAACGGTAAACATGATCTATGCCACCCACATTCCCAAATGGGAACGAAAGCGAGCACTAAGGGACGTCTATGCGATGGAGCCAGTCGCCCCAAAGTTCAACCCATGGTCAGCCTGTCCGATCACTTTTGATTGTAGGGACCACCCTACCAGCATCCGTCACGGCGGTTCAGACGCATTGGTCCTTGACCCAATCATCAACGGATTCCACCTCACGCGAGTCCTTATGGACGGTGGCAGTAGACTGAACCTGCTTTATCAGGACACAGTGCGGAAAATGGGCATCGATCCTTCAAGGATCAAACCCACCAAAACCACCTTTAAAGGCGTAATTCCAGGAGTAGAGGCCCGTTGTACGGGCTCCATAACACTAGAAGTGGTCTTCAGATCCCCGGATAACTTCCGAAGCGAGGAGTTAATCTTTGATATCGTCCCTTTCTGTAGTGGCTATCATGCACTGCTTGGACGAACCGCATTCGCCCGATTCAATGCGGTACCACACTATGCATACCTCAAGATCAAGATGCCAGGACCTCGCAGGGTTATAACAGTCAATGGAAACACAGACCGCTCTCTCCGTACAAAAGAGCACACTGCGGCCCTTGCAGCAGAAGTGCAAAGCAGCCTTCTCCGGCAGACCGCCAATTCGGCGACAACAATCCCGAACACCGTCAAGCGAGTCTGGAGTACTCTGCAACAGGATCTTCAGGGACGCCAAGAGCGTGACAAGCAGTCCGGCCTCTGCCCTAGCCCCATTCAGGCAGCATTTGTGCCGCGCGTACACAGTTACGCACTCAACATACCATGGGCATAGGCGGAGGCGCAATGGTGATGCGGTCCACAGTGCGGTTCAACTGCCACAAGACCCGCATACTTTAATAGCCTTCTTTCTCTTTCAGGACATTACTTTTGGGCAGCCCCTTCAGAGAACCGGATTATCGGACTTATTACACGAGGGAAAACCAAGGAGGCAAAAGGCTTTTCGCACAAAGGGAATACCTAGGTGGTATCTATCAATGATTGTTATACCTGTTTTACATAGCCGCATGTGGCCCGCCCTTGGATAGGACATGTCAAATAGTCCTATTTGCTTCTGCTTAATGCATTAATTGTACACATACGCTTGGACGTATTATTTAATTAACAACAGGGATAATACATAGCGTCAGCTTATTATTCCTATCTTCACATTTTCCCTAAAAAAATTTATTTAATATTGCATCTGTACACTTTGGTACATTCAATTTGCCAGGGCTTCTTATGGTGCCCCATAATATGGCAATATAAGTCCGAACACTTTTGACAGTGTGGCACCCCGAACTTATAGCATTATATGCATCAGCTCCGAATCATGTCTTGGGTCAATAGTTGGGTTTGCCCGGCTCCCTTGTTTTGGTACCTTACGTTCCGTTATATCGGCTAAGGTAGCGCAGGGAGAACTACTGCGATTGTGTCCTCGTTCTTCTGGACGAGCACCTCAGTAGAGAAAGCCGAAAATTGACTGTCATGATGCGGCAAGAGCTGGTTGCTGTTCGAGAGGTCTTAAATCCTTAAAGATTTTTTCTGCTTCAGGCGAGGAATCGGCCTTGTACGATTTTGGCGTGTATAGCGCCCCAATTCGGCTTTCCGAATTCTAGGGGCTTCGCTGAAATTTAAAATTGTAGACTTCTATGGCTAAGTGAGAGTTATAAAGCCCCATAGTCCGATTTCCTTGTTCGCGGCGCCAAACACCTCCTTAAAGGACCAAAAAAAATTGGATAAAGAGTGTTTGGGTTTTCCACGAACACCCCAGTACTACTTACGTGGGGGTGGAAGCCGATGACTGGCCTACTTTCAGAATTTTATAAGCAGCCGCACAGAAGGTAATATTTTAAATCAACAAAGTACCATATAGCGCAAACGAACTAGTTTTCATATTACAAAGACGACATGAGTACATTCACTCAAAGATTATATCCTTGGTACATTCATCGGCCACGAGGCAAGAGCCTTTCATAACGCCATCATACGATTTCTCTGGGTAGCGATGCGCTTTGCCCTCCGACGGTCCATCCTTCACTAGCTTCTCTGCATCCAGCTTGGCCCAATGCATCTTCACACGGGCAAAGGCCCGACGGGCACCCTCAATGCAAACGGATTGCTTGATAACTTCAAGTCGCAGACAGGCATTTACCATCCGCTTTATAAGACCGAAATAGCTGTCCGGCAGGGGCTCACCAGGCCACATCCCCTCGTCGGCACGGTAGAACTCCGTGGCATCCGATATGCTGCGTGGCAGATCTACGAATGCCCCTGGAGAGCTCCGAATTTGGCTAAGTAAAAGAAATGTCTCCTCCACATGCTTGCTTTGCATAATGAATGCCTTACCCGCCGCTATCTTCTTGGCCGCCTGGATTTCCTGTTGGGCCTTTTGGGCTTCGGCCTTGGCGTCTTTTGCGCTCTGAAGGGCGTTTGCAAGCTCAGACTCTCGCGTCTTGAAGTCATGCCCAAGGACTCAAACTTCTTGCCGAGCTCCTGGAGCTCTTGATGTACCTCGCCCACCCTATCGTCTTGCTTTTCACGCTCAATACCTTTCGTGGCTGCATTGTCTTCAGCCTCGGATAGCGCTTTCTTCAAGGCCGCCACTTCGGTCGTGGCCCCTATTAAAAAATCATGATGCTTTTTGTTAGCGTCACCAATTTTTTCTCCTATATATGACACATGGACGGGGTATCACTCACCTTTGTTCTCTTCGAGCTACCTCTTCATGAGGCTGAGCTCCTCTTCGGCCTGCTTCAGGTCCCGTTCGAGTTAGGCGACCTCTGCTGTGCGGGCAGCAGCGGCAAGCCGCACTGCCTGCTTATTCACATAGACACATACTGTTAGATTCCTGTGGTTTAGAGTTTACCCTCCGTTTGGCTATTCTTTTCGAACACCAAACAGAGTATCAGGGGCCACTGTCTATGGGGTGATAATTTCTCACACTTTTGACTACTGGCCTCAAAGCCTGTTAGGAGGCTGGTGCAGGCTTCGGTCAATCCTATTTTGGCGAACCGAACCTTCTGAATCACCGTGTTGATAAGAGTACGGTGCTCTTCATCAATGGAAGCGCCGCGAAGCACTTCCAGCAGACTATCCGACGCCTCCGGTGTGACGGAGGTCATCGGCACGGCCGGCTTGCCCTCCCTAGTGAGGGGCTGCCTGCCCGAATCCAAAACCTTTGGAGGTTCCGTTGTAGTGTCCGGCTGGGACCCCAACTTGCTGCGGCCCTCGTCAGCATAATCTATGGGGATCTTACCCCCCATGTGCCCGGCGTCTGGAGTTTCACCTTGGGGCGTCTCTAGAGCCGCCTCCCCCTGCTCTGGTACCCTTTGGGACAACACCTCCGTTTCATCCGTAGGCCGAGGGGAGGTGTCCGTCGGGAGCGAATTAATTGCCGAATCACTCAGAGACCCATCCGAAGAGGATACCTCGGGATGGGACCTGGCCGAATTGCATATGCGTGCTCGGCGTTATAACAAACTATGAAGTTAAGTCGCACGAAAAGTATTATAGAGTGCGGATACTTACGATCTCACTAGGGGCTTGCCCCTGGGTAGCCACTCCTCCTCGCTCTAGGCGGCGGTTGTGGAGTGGTCCGGAGGGAGGGTCCGCCCCTTCTTGGACCTTTCGGCCTCCCCGGAAGGGGTGGCCTTCCTCTACTTCTCCCCCTCATTTTGGGGGAGATGGTTTTCCTCCTCCTCCTCCTCGTTGTCGTTGGAGGAGTGTGCCCCGGTGTCTTCGGACAATGAGTCCGGCACCACGTTGCGCCGGGAACTTCTTCTGGTCCGTTTGGCCTTTTTCTTGGCCTTCTTCTCCGGCACCTCATAGGGGGCCGGAACCAGCATCTCCGTCAGGAGTTCATCTGCTGGGTCCTCACGCAACAGAGTCGGACAGTCGATCCGCTCCGCCGTCGCCACATATTCCTATTAAAATCAGCACAGTGGCCTAAGTTTCTCCCACGAATATACTGAGGAAGGGCACATCTTGCGAAATGTATAATGCTTACTGCATTGGCCTGGCGCCTGGCGCTGACTCCGTGGTCCTCAAAGGTGGGAGGAGGAACTTCGCTGGCCTTGAACAACACCTTCCAGGCGTCTTTGTGTGTCGTGTCAAAGAGCTCTTGTAGTGGCTGGTGTTGGGCCGCGTCGAACTCCCACAGGTTGAATGCCCGTCTCTGACACGGGAGAATCCAGCGAAATAGCATGACCTGGACCACATTGACCAGCTTGATATTCTTAGTTATCATGCTTTTGACGCGGTTCTGGAGTCCGTTCAGCTCCGCGGATGCGCCCTAGGCTAGGCCCTTCCTCTTCCAGGAAGTGAGCCGCACAGGGATGCTGGATCAGAATTCGGGGGCCGCCACCCAGTTGGCGTCGCGCGGCTCGATGATGTAGAACCACCCCGATTGCCACCCCTTCACGGTCTCCACAAAGGATCCTTCGAGCCAGGTGACGTTGGGCATCTTGCCCACCATAGCGCCACCGCACTCCGCCTGCTGGCCGACAACTATCTTTGGCTTCACGTTGAAGATCTTTAGCCACAGGCCAAAGTGGGGCCTGATGCGGAGAAAAGCCTCGCACACGACGATAAACGCTGAGATGTTGAGGATGAAGTTAGGGGCCAGATCATGAAAATCTAGCCTGTAATAGAACAGGAGCCCGCGGACAAATGGGGGAGAGGGAATCCTAGTCCGCGGACGAAGTGGGCGAGGAACACGACCCTCTCGTGGGGTCCCGGAGTCGGAATGATCTACCCTGCGTCCGGGAGCCGGTGCGCAATATCTGCGGCCAAGTATCCGACTGCCCGGAGCTTCGTAATGTCCTCCTCCTTGATGGAGGAGGCCACCCACTTGCCTCTCACTCCGGACATGTTTGGCTGTGTGGAGAAGGCAAGAACTAGGGCCCTCGAGCTCGAGAGTGCGAGGATGGATGAGCAAAGGAGGAAGAAGGCGTGGGTAAAACTGGGAGATCCTTATCCCTTTATAGAGGTGGCGAAAACGGTGCGCCTCCCCGCTTGCTTGATGAAATCGCTTATTTTCCAAGCGCCATGGTTGGGTTACCCTTACCCATATTAATGAGGATCCCGTGATAAGGGGACATGATCTCTTCTTCGATAAGACGTGTCGAGGAAACCGCCTCACAATATGTGCGGTGCCTGGTTGTGGGAAAATGGTTCGAATAATGACTCAGCCATGGTGTGATGTCACGTTATCTAAAGTTGTCAGCAGATTTTATTTGTGGAATATCGTTCTCTCTACGGTGGTATGTGAAAATCGTCTTGCAGAGCCAGACACGATTTAAGTGTTCGAGATTTACTTTGGAGTATTCGGACGGAACCCGCCTTGCAATGCCGAAGACTATCTGCGCATCGGACTCATCGTCATTGAAGCCTGGTTCAGTTGCTACTGAGGGAGTCCGGGATTAGGCGGTATCCGAACAGCCGGACTATATGCTTCTGCCTGACTGTTGGACTATGAAGATACAAGACTCAAGACTTCGTCCCGTGTCCAGATGGGACTCTCCTTTGCATGGAAGACAAGCTTGGCGATTCAGATGTTAGATCTCCTTCTTTGTAACCGACTTTGTGTAACCCTGGCCCCCTCCAGTGTCTATATAAACCGGAGGGTTTAGTCCGTAGAAAGAGGACAATCATAATCATAGGCTAGCTCCTAGGGTTTAGCCTCTACGATCTCGTGGTACATCAACTATTGTAATACTCATATCATCAAGATCAATCAAGTAGGAAGTAGGGTATTACCTCCATCGAGAGGGCCCGAACCTGGGTAAAACATTGTGTCCCCTGCCTCCTATTACCATTAGCCTTAGACGCACAGTTCGGAACCCCCTACCCGAGATCCGCCGGTTTTGACACCGACAGCGACCGAACATGTTGCTATGGTAATTCAACAAACAAGGTGATCACACGAGCCGATTGGGACCACGACGTTGGTTTGCCAAAGTGAAGCGGACGAAGTAGATTTCCTGATGCCTTGTGAGCCCACATGGCCTGAATCTTGTTTAAAGGAATAATGGCCTGGCTGGTGACACAACGCGGTTGGTGGAGTGATGCGGCGACGACGTCGTTGTTGTTCTGAACCCGCGGGGCATTGGCTTAGGGCGTGTGGAACGACAACGCTAGTATGACATAGCAATGAACCATGAACTCCCCAAGAGTAATCATTGGGGCCATAAATTACTGTGTAAAAAAGATAACACTGGCCGAAGTAATAATTCTCAAGAGAGAAGAAAAAGGTATTAAAAATAGTGCAGAGAGGTAGCATGGTAGTAATACGAGACTAGCCAAACTAAAAACAGATAGTGTGAAATCTGACATAAAGTTTGTCTGACTTTAGATGAATAACCGAACTCACAAAGAGTGCGTCAATAAGTACTACTAGGGTAGCACTTTGCGTCTGCTCCAACGGCCACCACGCAGGGTTGTAAGTAGTATTACCAATAATAGTACGTAAGAGGTGTAGGTCACTAAGTAAAGGGTAGATGAAAAGCACAGTACTAGTCAAAAGTGTAGAATACCTCCACATATAATTAGATAATGAATAAAGCAAAGAGAAAGGAATCTTCCTATTGGCCTTGGGAACTTGCGCACAGCAACAACCACGCGCCCGTACATGCGCATGATGACTTTATAGCAGCATCGAGCTGTCTAATCATCTGTGATTTTTATCTTCCAGACGCAGCAGAAAATCAGCAGTGTATGTGCAGTTCATTTTGACTTGACGTCATACGGCGACCGCCACCACAAATCAAATTAGCAGGTGCTTTATACTGATTCTAGTTAGGCCTGCAAACAAGAGATAGTATGGGCCATTAGATAACGTCTTCCCACAAATTAAACAGTGATACGTAGATTAGAAAAACAACACCTGGTTCGTGTCGCCGTACAAATTTAATCCGATCTGACCGATGAGTTCGGAACCGATATAGATGATGATGACCCATCGAACCGTGATGATCGCCCAGCAAGCTCTCAATGAAAGCACCAATGTCGGTGTCAAAACTGGCGGATCTCGTAGTAGGGGTCCTAAGCTAGGTGTCTTGGAGAGATGGTAACATGGACACGGGGTTTTACCCAGCTTCGGGCTATCTTGATGAGATAATACCCTACGTGCTGCTTTTGATTGTATTCATATGGGTGTAGTACACAGTACATATATCTACCACGAGATTGTAGTAATGAATATGAGATTGTCTATTGACTAGCCTGGCCTCTGTTTATATAACACACCGGAGGCCTAGGGTTTAGGAGAGTCCTCGCCTTGGGCACCAAGTCTTGTGGAGTCTTCCTTGTATGCGGCAGGGGTTGTCCGAACTGGCCCATGAGTGTATGGCCATGGGGGTCCTCGGCCCAATCCAACTGATCAGGAGACGACGTGGTGAGTACCCCCTAGTCCAGGACACCGTCAAGGGGTACTTCCATTCCACCCCAGTATCTCCGGAGACCGTTACTCGACAGTATGCAGACACTGGTGGGCGCTTCTTCATCAGCGTAGTTGCCCACTGGGAGAGGAGGTCGGGGAGGGAAGAAGAGAGGAGGTCTGGGAGGACGTAGCCACGGGAGAAGTATGGCGGCTGCTACTCCTTCCTTGCCGCCACCCCCAGCTGATTCACCCAAGCACATGACTGCTAGGGTGGACACGTCTGAGGAGGAGGCTACACAGACTCCGATCCACGAGCCTTGGGTCAAGGGGCCATCGGCCTACTAAAGGAAATATGACCTAGAGGCAATAATAAAGTAGTTATTTTATATTTCCTTATTCCTGATAAATGTTTATTATTCATGCTAGAATTATATTAATCAGAAGCTTGATACATGTGTGAATACATAGAAAAAACTAATTGTCCCCAGTATGCCTTTACTAGACTAGGCCGTTGATCAAAAGATGGTTAAGGTGGGGTTTGGTTCTCTAGTCCTAGGACTTTTTTTAGTCCCTAGGACTTTTTGAAAAAGACTCCCAAGGAGGTGCTTCTAAAGACTTTTAGCAAAACGTCCCTAAAAAGTCCCCCGTGTTTGGTTTGCTAGGGACTTTTTTTAGTCCCAACACAAAAAAGTCCCTAGAACCAAACAACCCCTAAGTTTCCTAGCTATGGACATGAGTTGTTATTTGATAACGGGATCACATCTTTAGTGGAATGATGTGATAGACAAGACCCATCCGTTAGCTTAGCATAATGATCGTTCAGTTTTATTGCTACTGCTTTCTTCGTGCCAGATATATATTCCTTCAACTATGAGATTATGCAACTCCCGGACGCCGGAGGAATGCCTTGTGTGCTATCCTCCGATGTTCTACAGGTATCTTTATAACCACGTTTGATACCTGTGGAATATAAAGATGCCTGTGGACATAACTGGGTGATTATAAAGATGCTCTACAGGTATCTCTGAAGGTGTTTGTTGGGTTGGCATAGATCTAGATTAGGATTTGTCACTCAGAGTATCGGACAGGTATCTCTGGGCCGTCTCGGTAATGCACATCATATGAAGCCTTGCAAGCAATGTGAGTAATGAGTTAGTTGCGGGACGATGCACTACAGAACAAGTAAAGAGACTTGCTGGTAACGAGATTGAACTCGGTATGAAGATACCGACGGTCGAATCTCAGGCAAGTAACATACTGATGACAAAGGGAATAACTATGTTGACATTGCAGTTCGACTGATAAAGATCTTCGTAGAATATGTGGGAACCAATATGAGCATAGAGGTTCCGCTATTGGTTATTGACCATAGAGGTGTCTCGATCATGTCTACATAGTTCTCGAACCCGTAGGTTCCGCACGCTTAACGTTCGATGATGATAGGTATTGTATGAGTTATGTGTTTTGGTGACCGAAGGTTGTTTGGAGTCCTGCATGAGATGACAGACATGACGAGGAGTCTCGAATTGGTCAAGAGGCAAAGATTGATATATTGAAAGGTTATGTTCGGACACCGGAATGGTTTCGGAAAGGTTCAGACATTTTTTGGATTACTGGAGGTTACCGAAACCCCTCGGGGAATTATTGGGCCAACATGGGCCATAGGAGAGAGGGGAGGCAGCCCACAAGGGTGGCCGCGCCCCCCTCCCATAGGGAGTCCGAATTGGACTAGGGGAGGGGGCGCGCCCCCCTTTCCTTCTCTGTTTCCTCTCCATTCCCCCTTTTCCCCCTCTGGAAGAAGGAAAAAAGGGGGTGAATCCTACTAGGAGTGGAGTCCTAGTACGACTCCTCCCCCTTGGCCCTCCCCTTGTGGCCGGAGTCCATCCCTCCTCCTTTATATATGGGGGTGGGGGGCAACCCAAATCATATCAATGGTTTTAGCCGTGTGCGGTGCCCCCTCCACTGTTTACTCCTCCTATCATATTGCCATAGTGCTTAGGTGAAGCCCTATGTGGATCACTTCACCAACACCATCATCACATCATCGTGCTGATGGAACTCATCGACTCCATCGACACTCTGCTGGATCAAGAGTTCGAGGGACATCATCGAGCGAACATGTGCAGAACTCAGAGGTGTCGTACGTTCGGTACTTGATCGGTTGATTCGAGAAGACGTTCGACTACATCAACAGCATTAAGTTAACGCTTCCGCTTTCAGTCTAAGAGGGTACATGGACACACTCTCCCTCTCTCGTTGCTATGACTCTCCTAGGTAGATCTTGCATGAGCGTAGGAATTTTTTTGAAATTGCATGCTACATTTCCCAATAGTGGCATCCGAGCCAGTCTATGCGTGGATGATATGCACGAGTAAAACACAAGGAGTTGTGGGCGGTGATCGTCATACTACTTACAACCAATGTCTTATTTTGATTCGGTGGTATTGTTGGATGAAGCAGGCCGGACCAACCTTACATGACCATGTTCATGAGACCGTTTCCACCGACAGACATGCAACTAGTTCTGTATAAAGGTGGCTGGAGGGTGTCTGTTTCTCCAACTTAATTGAATCGAATTTGACTGCAGCCGGCCTTGTGAAGGTTAAAACAATAAACTAGATAAATCACTGTTGTGATTTTTGTGCCGTAGCTATGTATGTTCATGCTAGCAGCCCATAGCAGCCACGTAAAACTTGCAACAAACAAAGTCGAGGACGTCTAACTTGTTTTTGCAGGGCATGTTGTGATGTGATATGGTTCAGGGATGATGTGATATAAATTGTTGTATGAGATGATCATGTTTTGTAACAAGTTATCGTCAACTGGCAGGAGGCATATGGTTGTCGCTTTATTGTATGAAACACATACGCTATGTAATTGCTTTACTTTATCACTAAGTGGTAGCTATAGTCGTAGAAGCAATGGTTGGCGAGACGACCACGACGCTACGATGGAGATCAAGGTGTCAAGCCGGTGACGATGGAGATCATGGCGTTGCTTCGGTGATTGAGATCATGAGAACAAGATGATGATGGCCATATCATGTCACACATTTTGATTGCTTGTGATATTTATCTTTTATGCATCTTATTTTGCTTAGTATGGTGGTAACATTATAAGATGATGCCTCACTAAATTTCAAGGTATAAGTGTTCTCCCCGAGTATGCACCGTTGCGAAAGTTATTCATGCTGAGACACCACGTGATGATCGGGTGTGATAAGCTCTACGTTCAAATACAACGGGTGCAAGCCAGATTTGCACACGCGGAATACTCGGGTTAAACTTGACGAGCCTAGCATATACAGATATGGCCTCGGAAAACTGGAGACTGGAAGGTCGAACGTGAATCATATAGTAGATATGATCAACATAGTGATGTTCACAATTGAAGACTACTCCATCTCACGTGATGATCAGACATGGTTTAGTTGATTTGGATCACGTATAATTTAGATGACTAGAGGCATGTCTATCTAAGTGGGAGTTCTTAAGTAATATGATTAATTGAACTTAATTTATCATGAACTTAGTCGTGATAGTTTTTTGCATAGCTATGTTATAGATCAATGGCCCGTGCTACCGTTCCTTTGAATTTTAATGCGTTCCTAGAGCACTACTAGGAAAAACCTTACCAGTAGCGCTGGGTTTCTTGTTATTAGTAGCACGGGCAGGTGAGCTACTACTACGGCGCTACAGCTATTTTTTAGCAGTAGCGCTTGTTTGGCCAGCGCTACTGGTATCTAAAGCTAGCTGTAGCGCGCTTTCACCCAGCGCTACTGATAATTATCTACAACGCGTGGAACTAGCCAGCGCTACTGTTACTTGGGTGATACTGGTAATCTTTACCCCCATGCCACTGCTAACTTTTGTATTTTTTTTCATTTTGGCTCTGTACACAATTAAACAGATCCACCGTTTATACAATAACATGCTTATTCACTGAAAAGCAAGTGAGTAATCGATGAGCCAAAGTTATTAGAAGTCTCGACATGTCTCAAATATCTCATCATCATCAACCATGGTCGAATACATGTCTCGAAATAGCATTACAAGTCATTACAAGTTCTCAATACATGAAACTACATGGTCACATACTCATGTTTCATCATCAATGCAGACTATGATATGACCGCATAGAAGATAAGAGCGATCACGATGATCAAAAGCGGTATTATGTAGTAGTTTTTGTAGCGGCGCTGGTTCTGAATACCCTATTGTGCTATGAATATCAAGTAACTAGCTTCAGCTTCCGCTCTGCTATCAAACCCTTTCTGGCTTCCGCCGGACAAGCCAAAGACTTGGGCCTGACACTCTGGCCACTCATCATACACACCCGGAACATGCCCTACATACACGGCATACCACTTCCTCGCCATCGTTGATCTATATACCTGTCAGAGATGCACATATATATACCATGAAGTGAATTCAACAAAACAGTTATGAAATAGAAGGAACATATATAGTAAACATAGTTAACAAATTTTATCATACCGAAAGTAATTAACTAAAGCGCGGCACCATACATCTAATAGTTTCGTCGTACTAAGAGATTCGAAGTTTCGTCGTACAGAAAGTAACAAGTAACTAAACAGACATATTGTTTTTAAGCAGTGCACTCTTCCCATCTGTCCATATCCGGAAGGGTGCACCCAAGCTTAGTGAAAGGCATCATGTCTTGACGCTGTAGGGCAATGCGGGTTCGGACGTCAGCTCGCGATATTGGGCCGGCGTAGAACATCCCATTCTCTTCAAGGACATCTTTGATGATGATGGACGCAATTTCCTGTTGGATCCGGTAGAAATCATTTCAAAGTCGATTATCCGGCACGGCTTTATAGGTTTCGGCCCATCTCTGGATATGGGTATCGGATGAAGATTTCATGAAAAGTGATTGCACATCCCTTCTGTACTCCATCATTAGATGGATGACGTAGAATCCATCATTCTCACTTCTTGCCGGTTGCTAGGTGCAACAGAAGTCAGTCTTGTGGGTGAAACAAAGCCCGGCCTTATCTGTTTTTTTGCGTTGGATGTAGCCACCCTGCATGCTGAAGCCCAGCATAGCTCTGTCCAGAACATACTTTATGTGTGTGTAATCTTTCTTCTGTATGTTCTTTGATGGGTCCAAATATAGAGCGCGGGAGTAACACGGGTAAAGAACAATGAGAACGGCACGACACCCCCCGCTACGCAAAATACACGATCAAGTTTAGCCTCCATGCGTGCAAAGTAACTATTGAAATGCACGAAAGGATGTATGTGTTATAGTGCTATCCGGGGATGACTTACCTGGGATGATAAAGTAGCAGAATCGTTTCTTTGTCCTTATTGCTGGCCAAGAATTCTTAGATGTACTAACTCGCATATTGACGGTTGGCTTCGTTTATTGACAAGAAGCCCTCATGCATGTAGTATGGGTCCGCGACCGCAAGACCGGTGACTTTCTCTCTCCTGACGATGTAGTTCATGTGCAGCGCATACAGGTGGACGAACGTAAAATCGAGTGTCCTCATTTGGAACATCTGGAAGATGTAATCAAACCTCAAGAAGAAGAGGTCCGCGGGGCATGTGTGGACATACATCTTGCAACTGCTCGGCACATGAACCGTATAAAGTGGGTATCCTGGATCATCTGAGGCGAGGAGGATTCTCTCTATCGAAGGCACATGGTCATGGAGTCTCCTGAGATCCCCTTCTATGGCAGCTAGTGCATTCGTCGGTACCATTGGCTCTCCCGCGACATGCATTAATGGCACATGTTTCATCGGTACATGGTGAACCTTGGTCGAAGGTGGCTGGCTGCTAGAACCAACATTGCCAGCTTTATTGGATTTTCTCGCCGCCGGTCTCTTCCTCTGCTTCTTCTTGGTGGGCTGAGGTGCTGGTGGGTCTGTCAGCCCCTCCCTGAGCACCACCCCTAGTGTTGTCGGGCTCAGCATTGGACGACTCTGGCTAAGTAGTTGAGCTTGGGTGGAGCCGGCATCTGGAGGCGTGTCCTACGAGGATTGCATGAACAAAGACTTCTTGCACTCCGGAGGACGTTCCGGCTCTGGTACATGCATCTCATATTCATATGGTTGACTCATTGTTACTTCGTTGTCAAAGGCAGTATTGAAATACTGGTTAGGGTCATCGTCGGCCTCCTCCATGTCATGATCCCTATCCTCTTCCATGGGGCAGATGGCATCATTTGCCGGCGGAACGGTTGGCCCTCCTTGCTCATGTCTCTCGATCTCAGCAAGCAACACAGATGATGGTTGTACTTGTGTAGGTGGTGTTGTGGTCATACCTTCCTGAGGTCCTATTGGTGTGCTCCCGGCCACCTCGACACGAAGAAGATTTTTCGGCCACAGGATCGGCCAATGTTTGCATTGGCCAAGCTGCGTGGGGGTCTCGTCATCCTCTCCATCGGTTTGTATCGGACGAGGGAGACCCTCGTAGCCCGCTTTCACACTAGCCACGGAGACCCTTAAGGCGTCATCAAGCATCTGCCGGCGGTGAAACAATCGATCCTTAGGCTTCACTATAGTACCCTTCCCCACATCCACCAACCTGCCCTTCATGTTGTAAAGGACGGTGCACGGAGTGGAGTCGGCCTACAAAGACATATACATGCAGCGTCAGCGATCCAAAAAGAATGGCAACTGAAGATTAATTAATTAGTTGAGTTGATGAAGGTGCGACGACGGGTATTTACCGTGAGGGCGTCGAGCTCAGCCAATGTCGATGGCCCGACATTCAAGCCAGAGATGGAGCTAGGGCTGCTGTGAGAGCTGGGCAGAGGAGCAGGTGCTGGAGGAGGTGTGGGTGCGGTTTCCATACTAGGTATGGGTATGGGTGCGCTGTTCATTGAGGTGTTCCCGGTAAAGCTGGGCATGGGAAAATCACTTGGTGGCGCATTTGGATTTTGTTCCACCCATGTGACCACTGTTGGAATCAAGCTTGTAAAGGCAGCCACCATATCAGATCTACAGGTAGCGATTATCTCAGCTTTGGTCTCAGCTTTTGCTTTCTCCATCGCCCGCGCCACCTTCTCGTCGATAGTCATTTGACTGAACTTCTTTATCTGTCTTTTGACCTCGGGGTCCTCGCTATAATAGTACTTCCAAGTGGCCCCATCCCTGGCGCCATGCACATGTCCATATTGTGGCCGCTGGCCGGGCAGGTGTCCCATCATTATGTTCATGGCCCAGTTGAAAGGAGTGTCCCACTTGTACTTCACCGACGACTGAGTCAACTAAGTCGACGAATTGCTCTCGGTCGCAAGCTTGTGTTGCTCTCTCTTTATCTGTCTTTTGACTGAACTTCTTTATCTGTCTTTTGACCTCGGGGTCCTCGCTATAATAGTACTTCCAAGTGGCCCCATCCCTGGCGCCATGCACACGTCCATATTGTGGCCGCTGGCCGGGCAGGTGTCCCATCATTATGTTCATGGCCTGGTTGAAAGGAGTGTCCCACTTGTACTTCACCGACGACTGAGTCAACTAAGTCGACGAATTGCTCTTGGTCGCAAGCTTGTGTTGCTCTCTCTGCAAAAATGGACCGTGAATCATTTACGAATGGGACTAGAATGTAGTAGACTTCGTTGATCAGAACCAAATATGTAAGGTGGTAAAAGGATAATTACCAGTAATCTCATGAATTTCCTAGTCGGCCCGTCGGTGAAAAAATCTTTTTCTTGGGGTCCCACGAGAATCGGGCCCTGATGAAGTCGTGCTCCTGCTGGTCGGTGAACCCAGCCAATGGGTCTGGGATCCCCTGAAGTTCACGTTCTGCGTCCTCCTTAGGCCACACGGGCCTCTTTCCCGTGTAACCACGACTTCCAAGGCGGTGGTTCCCCATGTTCTTTGCCTACAGCTGCTTGCCTCTCTCCGGCCTTGGCAGCTTCTTCATTGCATGTCTCCTTGAACTTTTCAAAGTCCTCTATCATAATTTTCGGATTGTCTGCAACAATCTTTGCGTAGGTTTCATGGTCTACTTGAATCGCCTTTTTCACCCTAGTTTTCCAAGCGCTCAATGCGTTGCTGAACTTCCCTAGGGCTTTGTTGTTGATTTTTTTCATGGCTTCATCATCCCATGGGTTGAGTTTGTCATTCCGACCGAGGAACAGGAATCTTGCATGCAACCTAGTTAGAAGCAGCTTCTTCAACTAGTCATTCTTCCGTATTTTTGTGGTGTTGATGTTAGCGGTATCCCGTAGGATGCATGCTAGTTGGTTGCCGTAACACGCTGCCACTTCTCGCGGCTCTATTGGCTCGAACTCGCCAGGGTGCACCGCCGTGACCACCAGTATTCTGGTGCCGAGCTCATTTGGGCGTCGTGTCCTCTTTTCCTTCTTTCCCTCACTGGCTTGGGTGGTACCACCTTCCATGCTATAGTTAGGAACATCATCAGCGCCAGTCTCAGTGCCGGTGTCGTAGGTGGCATCAGTGTCGGCACCGGCGCAACCACCGTCATCATCTGTCATGACAAGGTGGTCCGGACACCCAACTTCCTGTCTCTCCTGATCCGCCAGAAATTCGTGGTCGGCGTGTGCTCGACCTAATTGGGAGTGAGAACCTCCGGCCTCATCGCTGCCGGTCATCTTTTATAGGGTTCAATGTCGCAGTCATTTAATTATCGAGCTTTATATAATAAAGTGAATAATGACGAAAAAAGTGACCTTTGTTTTGCCAGAAATGTCGTTTCATTCCCGTCGCGACAAATCTCAAGCACTCGATATGTCCAACTTTCTAGCACAAGTCATGCCGAAATTCACGGAAAATTTGGGCATGACCTTTGCTAGAAAGTGCACATATAGAGCGCCTGAAATTTGCCGGAATGGAAATGAATCAACATTTCCAGCAAAACATAGGTCACTTAGAAATCGGTTTCCCTGCAAATGACAATAAGCACTATGTGCTGAAGTGATGTGTGTCATCACTTACATCTCCACATGGCTAGGAAAATAACAAAAGCAGTAGACTAAGAAGGCAGCAGTGCCTCCGTTTAGATGCAAGTTAAGATTCAGAAATGTATCATTTTCCTCTGTATATGTTCACTTTTTTGCCTCATGAACTACAAATGGACATCAACTACAAATTTAAAAAACTTCAAATGGACAGCAACATGAGCTAAAAAATGCTACTGTGGGAGAGACCAAAATTACTCTATCAACAAACTAAACACTCATTTTCATTTACTCTAGCAACAAAATAAAAGAAAGCATATTAACAGCATTCTAACAATAGGCATTTGAACACTCTAACAATAGGCATTTTTGCATTTTAACACTCTATGGCAGCAAGTGTGGACTATGGCAGCAAGTGTGGACTATCAGCAAGTCGGAGAGGAAGGAAGAGGGGGCGGGGGGCATACCGGAGCGGGAGGGGGTCGGTGGCCGGAATCGGGGTCGGTGGCCGGTGTCGGGGTCGCCTTGTTGATCTGCAGAGACCAAATTTGGTCAGAGAGAGAGAGAGCCGGGGCTGAGGGGTCGGAGAGGAAGGAAGAGGGGTCGGGGGGCCATACCGGAGCGGGAGGGGTCGAGGTCGGGGCGACAGTGGTGGCGGCGCGGGAGGGTGTCCTTCTCCTCTTTGTCGATCTGCAAAACCAAATTTTGTCAAAGAGAGAGCGAGAGCGTCAGAGTGGGAGGAGCCAGGCCAGGGGTGCACCTAGGGCAGGGGGCAGCATGGGGGTAGGGAGCGTCGGCGGCGTAGGCGGGTGCAGGCGGCGACGGCGGCGTGGGCGGGTCCGAGAAAAGGGGATCGAGCGAGAGAGTGAGAGAGAGAGGAAAGTGATGGGTGCAGTGGCTCTGTATACGCAAATTAGCTATAGCGCGTCTTGGCAATACGCGCTATAGCTAACTTAGCTATAGCGCCGGTCTAGCGAAAAAGCGCTACTGCTAACGTTTTCTTTTTCTTTTTATTATTTTTCTTTTTCATAGCTATAGCGCTGCCATTGCAAAAACGGCTACTGCTAACTTTTTCTTTTTATTTTTTTATTTTTATTTTTATTTTTCATATTCCACAAACATCCTTCTTTTTTATTTTATTTTTATTTCCCTTTTTACTTGTATTATTCTTTTTCTTTTTCTTTTTCTTTTTATTTTTCTTGTTCTTTTTCATATTCCACAAACTTCCTTCTTTTTTATTTTATTTTTATTTCTCTTTTTACTTTTATTATTCTTTTTCTTTTTCATTTTTCTTTTTCTTTTTCTTTTTATTTTTCTTGTTCTTTTTCATATTCCACAAACTCAGGGGTTTTATTTGGTCTGTCATTTGAGCAATACCACTGTTACCCTCCGGATAATAATTAGTATAATATATATCTTACATCATTTTACCGCTATCGGTGGTATACAAAATAGCTAGACACGTACACAAACTTTGGGATTAGTTTCTCAGCTTGGGAAACGATGACGCTTCAGATTGATCCTCTTCCCTCTTTTGTTTGTTGTCGAATAATTGAGCGCATGGTCGTGACTTTTCCTTCTCCAGGGATTATGATCTTTCGTAGGTAATGTAGTCTTCATTCTTCTTTTGACATATGTTTGGTCGTCATCAGCATCATCTTCCCTCATCGGATCACCGTACTGGTCATAGTCTTCCTCTTTGGCGAATCCATCCATTCCGGTGATGCTCCTTTTGCTTCTCCTCACGACAACATGGCTGGGATTGATGTGATCAGTTACAAAGAAACATTTTGTCACGTGTTTAGAGGGTACCCATGGCTCACTTTTGGCAATGGCGTTGACGGTACCGCTATCATCGGAGTCGGGTATACACATGGTAGTGAAATGTCGGTTTTCTCTGTGTACATTTTTAGCCCATCTGACACAGAACATCATTGCGCTATGCAATCCAGAGTAGTTAAGCTCCCATATCTCTTCGACCCTTCCGTAATATCTTTCAATTACATTCCCGGTCATGGCTTCCATCGTCACCCCTGAGTTTTGGTCATCACTGTTTATATCTTTCTCCTCCGTGTAGAACGTGTATCCGTTGATATCGTATGCTTTATAAGTCACGAGGTTGCTCGAGGTGCCATGTGCTAAGGCGTATATGAGTGTTCCCTTCGGACAACCCTCTTCCGGGGGATTAGCCAGAACTCGCTCTTTGAGCCAACGCAAGAAAGTGGAGTTGTGCTCTCTAATAACTTTAGTGCCCGTCCTGTGCACCCCACGATCACAGTACTTCTTTGCGATGGTCTATTTGTGCAGCGTCACGAAATCTTCTAGCACATCTAGGTGTTTTAGCATAGAGAAGTTGTATCATCCATGCACCTCATGCATCCGCAATATCCGTGGCACACCTTGCTGGAGAGATAGCCGTAACCGAGATAGTCCTGCACCGTCGTGATCAGCGTGGCTCTCATGTAGAAATACTCTCCTTTGCTTGCATCCCATGTCTTGGCCGGCGCTGTCCATAAGGTATGTAACTCCTCTTTCAGTAACCTGAGATACAGATTTATATCATTTCCCGGTTGTCTCGGCCCTTGAATAAGCATAGCCATGTGTATGTATTTTTCCTTCATGCACAACTAGGGGGGAGGTTGTACATCCATACAAACACGGGCCATGTGCTATGATTGGTGTTCTGGTTGCCAAATGGATTCATGCCATCACTACTAGCGCCAAGCACGATGTTCCTTGGATCATTTGCAAAAAATTAAAATTCAGCATATAATGCTCTCCACTGGCTAGCATCTGCGAGGTGTCTCGGCTTCGGTTCATGTCCGTCATCTGGCTTCACCCTCTCTGTGTGATAGCGCATAAGCTTTGCTTCCTTAGGATCTACGAAATACCGGTGTAGACGCGGAGTGATTGGAAAGTACCATACAGCTTTCTGTGGAGCTTTCTTTCCGGCCTTTTTATAACGTGAAGCATTGCACTTTGGACAGATGGTTTTTTCTGTGTGCTCATTCTGATATATGATGCAATCATTGATGCATGCGTGATATCTAATATGTGGAAGATCAAGAGGGCACACGATTATCTTTGCCTCCTCGACACTAGTAGGACACACGCTTCCCGCAGGAAGAACCTTCTTTAGGTACTTCAGAAGCTCATCAGGCTTGTATCTGTCCATTTGTTTTTTGCCTTCACTTTAGAAGTTCTAGTGTGAAACTCAAGCGGGTCACCTCGGGATTATTGCAACCATCATACAAAGGAGTCATCGAGTCTACCTCCAGTTGCGCCAGTTTGGCCTCCTCTCTAGAAGCAGCTCTGTCGCTAGTCGTCTTCTTGCGAAGCAGGTCTCGAACATGCGGGTCCCGCACGACTGAACTTAGTAGCGACAAAGACAGTGGCATGTCCGCGTCTTCTCCGCCTTGAACTGCCTCTTCGCCATCGACATTTCCGAGGCCGTCTTCCTCTTCGGGCACATAATCGGTCATCTCTTCATCTGGTGGCCCCATATTGTTATTTCCTACCCCGTCGACGTCCTCATCATCATCATTATCATCATCTTCACTTATACACCGAGTATGTCCATGCATGAAACCATGCATGAGCAGGTGCACCTTGAATTTACCACCCTTAAAGGGGTCGAGCCCGACTCTTCCTTTGAATTTTCAACACGGACATAAAACATCCCTCAGTCTTTTTTCATACATGTCATCCACACGAATTGCCAGTATCTTTCCACCATCCTTCCATTGACCTTCACATGATCACCTAGGGGTAGAGAAAATATTATAACCACGTATATATGCATGCATGGATAAAATTCATACAAAAATTCGGCATGACCAGGACATATTGAGTTTGCATTCCCGAAATTCACCGAAACGGAATTAAATCGACAATTCGGCAAAACATAGGCAACTAATGGAGGGGTGGTGGAGGGGCAAAGAAGAGGGGGAGGGAGGGGGGCTCTAATGGAGGGGTGGTGGAGGGGCAAAGAAGAGGGGGAGGGAGCGCTCTAATGGAGGGCTGGTGTTGGGGGATCATTGAAAGGAACAAGCAAGGTGTAAGGAAAGGGGGAGAAAGGAAGGGGGAAGAAGAGAGGGGAGGAAGTAGGGGAAAGGTGGTAGGTGGCTGGCGAGCATAGCAGTAGCGCGGGTCACCTATACGCGCTACTGCTATGCTAGCTTGCAAAATAGCTACGGCTAGGGTTGCACTACTTATAGCGCTGGCCAGAAACACATGCTACTGGTAAAATGTTATACATAGAAAAATTAGCAGTAGCGCGCTTAGACAAACAGGCGCTATAGAGCCTTAACTAGTAGTAGCGCAGGTTGGAGGACATGCGCTGCTGCTATTTTTTGACCAGGGGGTATGGTGTGTTACATTTAGTAGTAGCGTGGGCCTAGGTAACAAGCGGTGCTGCTAACGATGCCAATAGCGCTGTTTGTAGCCAGCGCTACTACTAACTACTAGTAGCATTGGGTTGCAAACAAACGCTACTGGTAAACTTCTATCTATAGGCATTTTCCTAGTAGTGGAGAAAGGTAAGTTGAAAGCTGATGGCAGCAACTACACGGATTGGGTCTGTAACTTGAGGATTATCCTCATTGCTGCACAGAAGAATTATGTCCTTGATGCACTGCTAGGTGCAAGGCCTGCTGCAGGAGTAGAAGCTGAAGTTGTGAACGCCTGGCAAGGTCTATCTGATGACTACTCGTTAGTTTAGTGTGCCATGCTTTACGGCATAGAATCGGGACTTCAAAGACGTTTTGAATGCCATGGACCATATGAGCTCTTGGAGTTGAATTTAATATTTCAAGAAAATGCCCGAGTTGAGAGATATGAAGTCTCCAACAAGTTCTATAGCTACAAGATGGAGAATAACAGTTCTGTTAGTGAGCACATACTCAGAATGTCTTGGTAGCATAATCACTTGACTCAGCTGGGAGTTAATCTTCCAGATGATTGCGTCATTGACAGATTTCTTCAATCATTGCCACCAAGCTACAAAGGCTTCGTGATGAAGTACAATATGCAAGGGTTGGAAAATACTATTCCTGAGCTCTTCGCATTGCTAGAGGCCGCGGAGGTAGAAATCAAGATGGAGCATCAAGTGTTGATGGTTAACAAGACCACTAGTTTCAAGAAGAAGGGCACGGGTAAAAAGAAGAGGAACTTCAAAAAGACTGACAAACAAGTTGTCACTCCCGGGAAGATACCCAAGTTTGGACCCAAGCCTGAAACTGAGTGCTTCTACTGCAAAGGGACTGGTCACTGGAAGTGGAACTGCCCCAAGTATTTGGCGGATAAGAAGGATGGCAAGGTGAACAAAGGTATATTTGATATACATGTTACTGATGTGTACCTTACTAATTCTCGTAGTAGTGACTGGGTATTTGATACCAGTTCGGTTGCTCATTTTTGTAACTCAAAGCAGGGACTACAGATTAAACGAAGATTGGCTAAGGACTAGGTGACAATGCGCATCAGAAATGGTTCCAAGGTTAATGTGATCGCCGTCGGCACGCTACCTCTACATCTACCTTCGGGATTAGTTTTAGACTTGAATAATTGATATTTGGTGCCAACGTTGAGCATGAACATTATATCTGGATCTTGTTTAGTGCAAGATGATTATTCATTTAAATTGGAGAACAATGGTATTCTATTTTATACGAGTAATATCTTTTATGGTCATGCACCCTTGAAGAGTGGTCTATTTCTGGTGAATATTGATCGTGATGATACACATATTCGTAATATTGATGCCAAAAGATGAAAAATTGATAATTATAGTGCAACTTATTTGTGGCACTGCCATTTGGGTCATATCGGTGTAAAGCGCGTGAAGAAACTCCATAAAGATGGCCTTTTGGAATCACTTGATTATAAACCATTTGATACTTGCGAACCGTGCCTTATGGGCAAGATGACTAAAACTCCCTTCTCCGAAACAATGGAACGAGCTAGTAACTTATTGGAAAAAATAACACATACCAATGTATGCGGTCCAGTGAGTGTTGCTGCTCGTGGCGGGTATCGTTATTTTCTGACCTTGACAGATGATTTGAGCAGACATGGGTATATCTACTTAATGAAACGCAAGTCTGAAATGTTTGAAAGGTTCAAAGAATTTCAGAGTGAAGTGGAGAATCATCATAACAAGAAAATACAGTTTCTACGATCTGATCGTGGAGGAGAATATTTGAGTTACAAGTTTGGGCTTCATTTAAAACAATGTGGAATAGTTTCACAGCTCACGCCACCTAGAACACCACAGCGTAATGGTGTGTCTGAATGTCGTAACCGCACTTTATTGGATATGGTGCGATCTATGATGTCTCTTACCGATTTAGCACTATCGTTTTGGGGTTATGCATTAGAGACAACTTCATTCATTTTAAACAGGGCACCGTCAAAATCTATTGAGACGACACCACATGAACTGTGGTTTGGTAGCAAACCAAAGCTGTAATTTCTTCAAGTTTGGGGATGCGATGCTTATGTCAAAAGGCTTTAGCCCGAGAAGCTCGAATCCAAATTGGAGAAATGTGTCTTCATAGGATACCTAAGGAAACAATTGGGTACACCTACCGCAAGTCCGAAGGCAAGATTTTTGTTGCTAAGAACGGAACCTTTCTAGAGAAGGAGTTTCTGTCACAGCCCTAGAATATTGTTTGTAAATAGTTGCATCTTCATCCAGGCATCATATTTAAATTTCTGAAACATGAATTGAGGATTGTTGAAGCCTCAAAACTTTAATTAAAAGCAGGGCAAAAGAACCCTGGAAAATGCATTCAATAATCCCAAAATGGCCTTAACTAATGTTGGTTATATTTTGGCCAGGGTTTTACACCAAACCAAAAATAATGAACATTTTTGAGGAATATTTTGAGCATTGAAATTAAATCATATTCTATTTGAATTTGGAATTATATTCCTAATATATAATGAATATATTTTCAAATGACCTGAGATATTTTTTGTATTTGTGAAAAAGTCCATTAAGTGACTTAAAATATCCAGGGGAGTTTTGGCACTGTTTTCAAATTTGTTTGAATTTGAATTCAGTGGCAATTAAATAAAAAAAATAAAAACAGAATTAGAAAGAGAGAGAAGGACTACCTGGCGCTCACCTGGTAGCCCACCTGGCCCAGCAGCACGGCCCAGCCCATCTCCACTTCCCCTCCTGTCGTCTTCCTCTTGCCAGTGGGAGCAGCTGCGTGCTCGCACGCGCGCGGCCGAGGAGGCCACCTCCTCCCTGCCTGGCTGCCTCCTCCTTCCCTGGTCCCTCCCGCGACGCCACGCAGCCCCCGACCCCTCTCACTTCTCCCTCGCTCTCTGGACCTCCCTCCCCCTCGCTCCTCTGCTTCCCCTCCCGCGACCGAACGGAGCCCGTCGCCGCCGACCAGCGCTCGCGCGGCCACAGCCACCGTCTCGCCTCCCCGACGCCTCCCAAAGCTCCGCTGTTCCGTCCTCGTCCTCCTCGTCATCTCACGCGACCAGAAGGGCCCCGAGCAGCCGCCATCGTCATCGTCTTCAAGCTTCGGCCCCGGCGCCCTTCTCCGTCGATTCGGCCACTCCGGCGCGCCCCCGAGCCCACTAACCCTCCCTGCAGCTCCGCGGTGAGCCTTTGACCCGATTCCCCTCTCCCCGTGCCCTACCTCCCTCTCTAGCCGCCGTTCACAACGAGCCGAGAGCTCTTCGCCGACGGCCATGGCGCCGCCGCGGCCACAGTTGCTGCCGCCCGTGTTTGAGCACGTGTCTGCGCTCAGCGTGGTCCCAGGAGCCTAGAACAAGCATCCGTTCGTCCTCTCGTCAACCGTAGCCTCGTTTCCGTCGAGGTCCGAACCCCGGCCGCCGCCGCGAGCCTGATTCCGGCGAGCCCGCTCGACCTCACCCCCTCCCGCTTGCTTAGATGGGTACGGCTGAGCGCCAGCTACGCGTAGATGATCGATGCCGCTGTTTTGGTCGCCGGAGGGCATTTCCCGAGCCCTCCGCCGCGTCTGGACTCGCCGGCGGCTAAACGCCGGCGACCGCTGACCCGATGACCGGCGTGGCTTGACCCCACTGCCCGGTTTGACCCCCTCTCTCTCACTGACATGCGGGCCCCGCCCGGCTAATTAAGTTAGGTTAGTATTAACTAAGCTAGGTTAGTTTAGTTAGACACTGACACTCGGGACCCACCGGTCAGGGGTTGACCGGACTGTGCCACGTTGACCTGCTGACGTCATCATGACGTCAGGATGACGCAGTAATGCTTTCTGGATTTATTTATATTCAGGAAATTCCAGAAATTGTATAAACTTCAATAAATCATAGAAAATTAACCGTAACTCCAAATTAAATAAATTATATATGAGAAATTATCAAGAAAATTCAAGGAATCCATCTGTACCATTTTCATGCATGTTAGAACAACTTATCACTACTGTTTAGGACAAATGAAGTAAATGGCATTCAAATAATCACATATGGAGTTTGAATTTGAATCTTGTATTCAAACCAACCCCAGTTAACTTGTTGCTAGATGCATTAGCCCAACACACATTCATTTTGCCATGTCATGATCATGCATCATATTGTGCATTGCATTGATTGTGTTCCCTTCTGTGTTGCCGGTATTTGTCCCCTCTCGATAGACGTGATACCGATGATGTGATCGTTGACACTGATGAAGACTCAATGTTATCTTCAGAAGTGCCAGGCAAGCAAAACCCCCTTGTTCATTCCGATAAAATCCCACTCTCTCGCTCCTGCTCTCTTTTACTGCATTAGGACAACAACGATTCATCTGTTACTTGCTGCGGTAGCTGAACCCCTTTACCCTCTGCATGACCTGTCATTCCACAGTAAATAGATGAAACCCACTAGCATGAGTAGGAGTTGTTTGAGCCCTATCGTGCCTACTCATTCTTGCTTGTTTGTCATGCCTGCTACTGCTTAGAAGTTGAGTCAGGTCTGATTCATCAGGGATGAATCAGAGGCGTGTGAACATGTCCTACTGTGTGTGAGCTAAGTGTGTGAACACGTTTTGGTAAAGGTAGCGGTGAGAGGCCATGTAGGAGTACATGGTGGGTTGTCTCATTGCAGCCGTCCTCAAGAACTGAGTTCTGTGTTTGTGATCCATGATTCAGCTACTACCATACATTGGGCCCTGAAATATGACCCCGCTCGACTTCTTATTCACCCTAGTCCTCTGTCCAGGAGTTGCAAGTAGTTTCTGGTGTTTGTAGCTTACTGGAGGCCGTGGACAGCGCTGACCGTAGGGGTGGGCTGTGATGCGGTAGGTACGTGGCACGGTGTACCGGATGCCCATTTGGTATCTCGGGAACCCTGTTCACATCGTTTGGGGCTGTGAGCGAAACTCCGGCCGGATCTCCTCATGGATGGAACCCGAATAGGCGATAAACCTGGACTAGAGACTTGAGTGTTTAGGTAGGTCGTGGTCTACACCCACGTCGGCTTTCACTTGAAGTCTGCCGAGCACATGTCGTGTGCAGACGCTAAGTGGTGGAAACATGTATGAAGAAGTACACCCCTGCAGGGTTAATATCATCTATTCGAATAGCCGTGTCCGCGGTAAAGGACTTTTGGGTTGCTTATATCAGTTCATAGACAAGTGAAAGTGGATACTCTAAAATACGCAAGATAAGCGTGAGTGCTATGGATGGCGTTCTCGTAGGGAGACGGGAGCGGATCCATAGTGGTGTATTGATATGGTGAATATGTGGACTCGTGTGCGCCACCTCAAAAGAGTTACTTGCAGTCGTAGTTTAGGATAGCCACCGAGTCAAAGCTGGCTTGCTGCAGTTAAACCCCACCATCCCCTTGTTGATAATGATGCATATGTAGTTAGTTCTGATGTAAGTCTTGCTGGGTACATTTGTACTCACGTTTGCCTATTTTATGTTTTTGCAGAGAGACCTCAGTCTCACTAGTAATTCCGCGTGGTCTTCGACGTTTAGCTTGTTACCTCAGCTACGATCTTGTGCCCTCGGCAGGATCTGGTAGATAGTCAGGCTTCTCAGCCTTATTCATTTATAGATGTCTGTACTCAGACATGATAGCTTCCGCTTGTGCTTTGATTTGTATGCTCTGATTGTTGGGTCATGAGACCCATGTTTGTAATATCTCGCTCCTCGGAGCCTATTGAATAAATTACTTGAGTCGTAGAGTCATGTTGTGATGCCATGTTGTATTTGCACATATCGAGCATATTGTGTGTATGTTATTGAAATGCTTGGTATGTGTGGGATCTGACCATCTAGTTGTTTATCTTTAGTAGCCTCTCTTACGGGGAAATGTCTCCTAGTGTTTCCACTGAGCCATGGTAGCTTGCTACTGCTCCGGAACACTTAGGCTGGCCGGCATGTGTCCTTCTTCGTTCCTGTGTCTGTCCCTTCGGGGAAATGTCACGCGATGAATACCGGAGTCCTGTTAGCCCGCTACAGCCCGGTTCATCGGAGTCCTGCTAGCCTAGTGCTACAGCCTGGATTCACTCGCTGATGACCGACACGTTCGATGCTGGGTCATGGATGCCTGTCCCTGTAAGTCTGTGCCACTTTGGGTTTACGACTAGCCATGTCAGCCCGGGCTCCTTATCATATGGATGCTAGCGACACTGTCATATACGTGTGCCAAAAGGCGCAAACGGTCCTGGGCAAAGGTAAGGCGACACCCGTGGGAATACCGTGCGTGAGGCCGCAAAGTGATATGAGGTGTTACATGCTAGATTGATGTGGCATTGAGTCGGGGTCCTGACAGTTTCTCTCAAAAGTAGTGAGTGGGAGGAAAGTAGAACTTGATGAGGTAATTGTACCTCCCCAAATTTGGAAAGTAGGTCATCCAAGAAATATATTCCCGTGATGCCTACGCCAACTAGATAGGAAGCTAATGATAAAGATCATGAAACTATAGATCAAGTTGCTACAGAATCTCGTAGGTCTGGCAGAGCACGATTCGCACCAGTGTGGTACGGTAATCCTATTCTGGAGGTCATGTTACTTGACCATGATGAACCTACAAACTATGAAGAAGCTATGATGAGCCTAGATTCCGATATATGGCTTGAGGCCATGAAATCTGAGATAGGATCCATGTATGAGAACAAAGTGTGGACTTTGGTGGATCTGCCCGATGATCAGTGACCCATAGAGAATAAATGGATCTTCAAGAAGAAGACTGACATTGATGGTAATGTTATTGTCTATAAAGATCAACTTGTTGGAAAGGGTTTTCGACAAGTTCAAGGAGTTGACTATGATGAGACATTATCACCCATAACGATGCTTAAGTGTGTCCGTATCATGTTAGCAATTGCCGCATTTTATGATTATGAAATCTGGCAAATGGATGTCAAAACTGCATTCCTTAATGGATGTCAAAACTGCATTCCTTAATGGATGTCAAAACTGCATTCCTTAATGGATTTCTTAAAGAAGAGTTGTATATGATGCAACTATAAGGTTTAATCGATCCTAAAGGTGCTAATAAAGTGTGCAAGCTCCAGCGATCCATTTATCGACTGGTGCAAGAATTTCGGAGTTGGAATATATGCTTTGATGAGGTGATCAAAGCATATGGTTTTATACAGACTTTTGGAGAAACCTATATTTACAAGAAAGTGAGTGGGAGCTCTATAGCATTTTTAATATTATATGTGGATTACATATTGTTGATTGAAAATAATGTAGAATTTGTGAATAGCATAAAAGGATACTTGAATAAGAGTTTTTCAATGAAAGACCTGGGTGAAGCTGCTTATATATTGGGCATCAAGATCTATAGAGATAGATGAAGACGCTTGATAGGACTTTCACAAAGTACATACCTTGATAAAGTTTTGATGAAGTTCAAAATGGATCGGTCAAAGAAAGGGTTCTTGGCTGTGTTACAAGGTGTGAAGTTCAGTCAGACTCAATGCCCGACCACTGCAGAAGATAGAGAGAAAATGAAAGTCATTCCCTATGCTTCAGCCATAGGTTCTATCATGTATGCTATGTTGTGTACCAGACCTAATGTGTGCCTTACTATAAGTTTAGTAGGGAGGTACCAAAGTAATCCAGGAGTGGATCACTGGACAGCGGTCAAGAACATACTAAAGTACCTGAAAAGGACTAGGGATATGTTTCTCATTTATGGACGTGACAAAGAGCTTGTCGTAAATGTTTACGTCTGAAAGTGCAATCTTGCCTTTACATCATGTTTTGATGTTGATGATAATATACATGTAGGGGACTAACTATGTTTGTCAAGTAAATCTCAGGTGTTAGTCTCCGGTTCATCAAAATGTGTGAGGATCTTAACATACAAAGTTGATTCTACCCCAAGTATACTCAAGCAAGAAGTATCAAAAAGATTGCATCACTATTAAGAGGGGATCGGTAGGGTTAGTGTAAGAATTTCTCAAGCCACAATAATTCCTAGCTACAAAATCTTAGGGTCACACAAAAATATTTTGGTGCATATGTTCTGTTTTGCTCCCATGCCGGATGTCCAGGCTGCTGGCCGGACGTCCGGGCCGCACGCCGGATATCCGTCCCACCCGTCCGATGTCTGCTAACTGCTATCCAAACACCAGTAGGTGTGCACGTTTTCGCCGGATGTCCGGACTGTACCCCGGTTGTCTAGGACTTCCAGCCACGCCAGATGTCCGGAATTTGGCCCGGATGTCCGGCTCCTTGCTATCCAGACTCCAGTAGGTTTGCACGCATTTGCCAGATGTCTGGGCTTCACCCCGGATGTCCAGACCTTGCCCCGGATGTCCGGGCCTTCCTATGCGGCTGGATGTCCGGGCTTTGCCCCGGATGTCCAACCACTCTGTTTCATCCTATGATGCCTGCTTTATGCTTGTAGTGCTACACTAGGCCGGCTGTCCAGCCTCTACTCCGGCCTACCCTGTCATTTACACTACAACGGTCACTTTTACTCACACACTATGTATAGCCCTTTTCCCCCACGGGAAAGGGCTGACCATTCACTTTGAGCAAACCCTAGAACACATTTCGCTCTCTCTCTTACACCCAAACACCAAATCTTAGATCCCCAAGGGATTTGAGAGCATTTGAGAAAAGTTGTCCACCCAAGTGATAGATCCACTCCTTCCCCTTCTTTGCACCAAAGGAATTCGTGATTTGAGCAAGTCTTGATCTTTTCCCCATCGTTCTTGTTACTCTTCGAGGTTGGAGACTCCTAGGTAGTAGGAGTCTTTCGGAGAGGAATCGTTCTTTGTGATTACCCCTCAGAAAGATTGTGAGGGTTTAGAGACCACCCCAAGGTCTACCACTAGTGGTTGAGAAATGCCTTAATGGTGTTATCTCAAATGGAGAATAGGGTGAACCTTCGTGGCGTTGGTGTGCGTTCATGGTAACACCCACCTCTCTAACAGTGACGTAGCTTCCCTCCAAGGAAGTGAACATCGGCATACATCCTCATCTCTTGGATTTGCAGTTATCCCTAACTCTAACTCCCTACTTGTGGTTACGTATCTCTTAGTCTTTACTTATATCATATTGAGCTTTCTTACTCTCCTACTTGTGTTACTTGTTTACCTTGCTTAGCTCATAGCTTCACACTTGCAATTGTTAGGCTCAACTTCATATTCTGCATTATTGCCTAAAATTGCTAAGTAAAAATTAAAATTTGCAATTGTACGTATTCACCCCCCTCTAGGTCCATCTCGATCCTTTCAATTGGTATCAGAACCTCGTGCTCTATTCTTGTGGCTTAACCTCCCTAGAGCGAGATGAACCCCGATGGGACTCCCCTTGTTGCAGATCCAAAGAGTACGGGCGCGGCTTCCACGGAAGCCAAGTGCTTCACTTCAGAGGATCTGGAACGAGCACTTGCTAAGAAAAAGGAGGAGCATGATGCTTCTCTTGAGGCCTTGGTCCAAATGAGGATAGCCACACTAACCACGATGCTTGCACCACTTTTTGGTGGTGCGGCCTCATGCCAGCTGTGCCAACTCCTTCACTTGGCCAACAACCTCCTAGTAATGAACACTCTAGTGCTCCTTGGATTTATGCAAGACCTCAAATAGAGAAACCTAAGTATAGCCCTCACGGAAAACCTCCTTTACTTGATGACACTATCGATTTTGATTTCTAGAGAGTTGCTATCCAGGATCATCCTCGATATGGAAATGATGAGATGTTGGAGATCTTGGAGTATGGCTACCAAGCTGTTGACCCGAAGAATCTTACTCCAAGATAGGTTTAAGACAAGAATTTCAATGACACAGCAACCATGTGCATAAGAAGAGGTATGAATGACAAGCAAATGAGACCATACATACATATCACAAGTGCCAAGGAATTATGGGATAGCATTGTGAGGACCAAGACCGGTACCCCACTCTTCGGCTTGATCAATATGAAATTGCCAAGGGTCAACTGCAAAACTTTTGTGTGGAGGAAGGTGAATCTCCCATGAAAATACTTGAGCGTCTCATGACTCTCACCGCCGACATTGAGTCATGTGAATGTGACAAGACTCAAGATGGATTCAACTTGACTAAGCGATTCCTCGTGGATAAGTTGCTTCATGCTCTTGCACCATATCATCACCAAATAGTGTGGGACATTAGACAACACCATGGATTCGTGGAAATAACTCCAGATGACATCATATCCTCTTTCCAACTATTTGAAGAGTCAAAGGAAAATGCCACAAAACATATTGCCATGCATGGTACCTCAACATCAAAGATCAATCTTGCTTTGAAGGCCAAGCATGTATGTGAAGAAGAGCAAAGTGGATGATGATGATGATGATGATGAGGATGGTGATGAGATTGACTCAGATGAGAGTCCTTCAAATGAAGACATTGCTCTCTTTGTTAAGAAGTTTAGCGCGGGAAAATTCAAAGCAAGGTTCCAGAAGAAGAAATTGAGGAAATGCTACAACTATGAAGAAACCAATCACTTCTCCAACGAGTGCCCTTATGAGAAGAGAGAAGATAAAACAAGGTTTCCCAAGACCTTTCCCAAAAAGAAGTTGCCAAATCCTTTGAATTACAAGCTCAAGAAGAGAGATGGGAAAGCAATGGTTGCTCATGAAGAATCCGATCCAGATGATGTTAGTAGTGTTGCCGGAGCTTCTCAAGATTCTCAAAACACTTTGAGGCTAGTGAACAAGAGTGGTGATGTGGTCACCTACAACTACATGAAGGACTACAAGGGAAACGCTCACAAGTGCCTAATGGCAAAGGCCGAGGTAGAAGATGGAGAGGACCAAAGCTCTCCTGACAAGGTCAAGGTAACCCTACGATCAAATCCTCCTATTTTCACTCCTTCTACTCCTAGTGCTGAGTATCTTGATGCGGAGGATAGTTATGAGGATGATGATCTAGATGATCCTATGCTTCCTAAACTTAATAAGTTCATGTGCTCCCTCAAAGGAAGGAAGCTCACTATGTTTCGTATGCTTATGGAGATGGTGAGTAATCACACCATCACCATTAAGGAACTCGAAACCCTCGTCAACAAGGAAAAGGAAAAATATGAATCATTGAGAGGAAAGTCTAATATTAGGAAGCACGAAATGATGAACTATGCTTAAAAATTGGTGCAAACACTGATGTTCATGCTAAAGATCTTGCCTCCTTGAAAAAGGCTAAGGACTCTTGTGAAGAGTTGATGAATGATAAAAGTAAGCTTGTGAAGTCTCATGCTTCTCTCTCTAAGGATTGTGAGCTCCTATCTGTGTCCCTCAAGACTAAGGAAGAAGAGCTCACCCTTCTTACAAAGAGTTTTGAGATGCTCAAGCTTACTTATCTTGAAACTCTAGCCAAGGCCTACTCTTCTCCTATTATTAATGATGATGCTTGTCCTACTAACTCTAGTAGTGATCTAGCATCTATTCTTGAGGAAAATCGCTCTCTCAAAGCTCAAATTGAGAAAGGTCTCACGACATGTGCTCAAGGAGAAAAGAACCTTAATGAGGTGTTGAGCCAACACAATGAGGTGTTTGCCAAAGAGGGGCTCGGGTTTGACCCAAGCACAAGCAAAAAGAAGTCATCCTCTCAAAAGTGCACCGCCCCTCTAAAGGAAACATTTGCACGAGAAGGGCACAAGGAGAAAGGTAAGGTTGTTAGTGCGAAGGCCACAAGGGGCATGCCCACTCTCAACAAGCCAAAAGAGTTCATGCCTCCATCCTATGTACTTCGTAAGACTAAGGATGGAGAAGTTTGAAAATTTGTTGGTCCTCGAAATGCATTCTGATTCTATGCTATTTGGGTCCCTAAGACCCTTGTGACTATCTTGAGAGGTCCCATTGCAAAATGGGTGCCTCTAACCAATTCATAATTATGTGTAGGTTACCTTCTCCGATGGAGTAAAATGGGTGATTGATAGTGGATGTACCAATCATATGACCGGAGATAGCAAATTTCTCTACGATTTCATGGAAGCTATTCAACCATTTATGAGCATTATGTTTGTTGGAGGTTCAAAAGGACAGGTATTCGCTTTGGGCAAGGTGGCTATCACAAATGACACGTCTCTAGCAAATGTCATGCTTATTCAATCTCTTAAATATCATTTGCTTTCTATTCGCCAATTGGCTTCTGTTGGTTATGATACATTCTTTGGACTAACGGATGTGAATGTCTTTAAGAGAGATACTCTCGAAGTGGCCTTTGTTGGAGAGTTGGATGGCAACCTTTACACTGTTGATTTCTCGAAAGAGAGCACATTCCATGCAACTTGTCTAATGGCCAAGGCCGACAAGGGTTGGCTATGGCATCGCCGGCTAGCCCTTGTCGGCATGAGAAATCTTCAAGATCTCTTAAATGGTAACCACATCCTTGGACTAACCAATGTCTCTTTTGAGAAAGATCGTGTGTGTAGTGCATGCATAGCTGGGAAGCAACATCAATCAAAGCACCAACCCAAGAATATCGTGTCTACTTCAAGGCCTTTGGAGCTCCTTCATGTGGATCTTTTTTCGCGTCCTTCATGGGATAGTCTTGGTGGGAAAAAGTATGGGCTTGTCATTGTTGATGCTTACTCAAGATATACATGGGTGGTTTTCCTCAAATCCAAGGATGAGATGAAGATCACCTTCATTGATTTTGCCAAGCAAGCACAACGCAAGTTTGATAAAGACATCTTGGCAATAAGGAGTGATAATGGCTCCGAGTTCAAGAACTACACCTTGGAGAATTTCTTAGTGATGAAGGGATTGAGAATCAATATTCAGCTCCATACACTCCTCAGCAAAATGGTGTAGCCGAAAGGAAGAACCGTACACTTGTGGAGATGGAAAGGTCTATGTTGGATGAATACAAGTCGCCTCATAGTTTTTCGGCCGAGGGCTGTCAACATTGCATGCCATGCGTCAAACTGCCTCTTCCTCCGCACTATATTGGAAAAGACTCCATACGAGCTCCTAACTGGGAAAAAGCCAAATGTCAAGTACTTTCGGGTATTTGGGTGCAAATGTTTCATCCTCAACAAAAGAGAACGGTTAGGAAAATTTCAATCGAAAACAATTGAGGGCATATTTGTTGGTTACGGAGCAAACACTCACGCCTATAGAGTCTACAACAAATCCAATGGATGTGTTGTAAAACTTGTGACGTGGTGTTTGATGAATTTAATGGATCCCGTGGGTAGCAAGTTGATCTAAGTGATGTAGGTGAAGAAGATTCTTCTCAAGATATTTTGACCATGGGTGTTGCTGCACTTCTTCCAATGGAACAAGAACCTCATGGTGATGAAGAAGAAGATGGAAGCTTCACACATCATCAAACTACTTCAACATTCGTACCTCCTAAAGATCATATTGCTCAACCAAGGCCCTTAGTTCAAGTACAAGAAGATGATCAAGTCCCTCCTCATGAAAATATTCAAGAACAAGATCATCATCAAGGGCAAGAACAAGAAAGTGCAATCATTGATCATGAACCTCAACAAATGCAAGATGAACAAGAAGATCTTCCACCACACATTAATGATCCATATGCTGAGGACGTGGATGATGGGCATGAAGTTGAACCTCGCGAAACCCTAACCTCCATCATGCCTCGTGTAGCCGGTCATTTTGATGTTGACAAAATTCTCACCGGAATATCATTGGAACAAGATGCAAGGTACAAGATGCATTGATGGACAACGATTGGCTCATTGCTATGCAAGAAGAGTTGAACAGTTTTGAACGCGACCAAGTGTGCTCATTAGTCGAGAGGCCAACTACGGAGCACAATGTCATTGGAACAAAATGGATTTTCAAGAACAAGCAAGATGAGAATGGTGTAATCATCCGCAACAAGGCAAGGTTAGTGGCACAAGGGTACTCACAAGTTGAATGTTTGGACTTTGGAGACACCTTTGCCCTCGTTGCCCATCTTGAATCTATTCACATCTTACTTGCTTAGGTTTCTTTCAATGGTTTTACATTACATCAAATGGATGTGAAGAGTGCTTTCCTTAACGGTCCTTTACAAGAAGAAGTATATGTATCACAACCACCTGGGTTCGTTGATCCCGATCAAAAAGACTATGTGTATAAACTTCATAAGGCTTTGTATGGCCTCAAACAAGCACCTCGTGCTTTGTATGATCATCTTAAGAAGTTTTTAATCGATGATGGTTTTGTGAGAGGGTGATCGATCCCACTATTTTAGCTAAGAGGGACAAGAGTGATTTGATCTTATGCCAAATCTATGTATACGATACCATTTTTGGTTCTCCTAACATTTACCTGTGGAAGAAGTTTGCAGCCTCCATGACCATGAATTTTGAAATGTCATTCAATTCGGATTTGAAGTTCTTTCTCGGATTTCAAATTCAACAATTTCAAGAAGGAATTTTCTTTTCTCAAGAAAAATACCTCAAGGATATCCTAGAGATGTTTGGCATGTCTGATGCTAGTCCTTGTAGGACACCCATGCCAACCAAAATTGTACTCACTTAAGACACGAATGGTATCCCTTTCGACCCATCTATTTACCGCTCTATGATTGGTTCATTGCTTTATCTATGTGCATCTAGACCAGACATCATGTTCAATGTGTGCATGTGTGCTAGATTTCAAGCTTCCTCTAGGGAAAGTCATCATAAGGCGGTTAAGCATATTCTTAGCACTACAAAAATAAACACATCCGTGAAATTTTGGGCCGAACAAATTTTTTTTCCTGTCATACTTATGAAACTTCTATGACGATAATTGTGACAAAACCGGGTATCATCATAGATGTGGTGGGCTCCTACTTCTATGACAAAAAATCATGACAGAAAATGGGATTTTCGTCCTGGGCGGGCCGGAGACGCAGCTGCATGACATTCTTTGGGCCGTCCATGACAGAAAAAACCGTGGTAGAAGCGAGGACAAGGAAAATATCGGCGAGTTTCCGGTTACGGTGGGTGGTCAGGGGCCAAGCAATGCGCGTTTCTCTCGTACACGTACGCGCGTGTGTGCGAGGCGTTGGGCTCTAACTGAACCTGAGCGATTGCACTACAGGCTACACGTTACTGAACCCGAGCGATCGATCGATGGATGTTAACTGAACCCGATCGAGCGATTCCTTCGCTACTGCTGCTAACTGAAGCCGATCGATGTTGCCTATGGATGAACAATGAGTGTTGCTGGGGGGGGTTTGGATGAACAGTTAGCGGTGGGGGTGGATGAACAAGACCCCGTGGTGTTGCATCTGGATGAACAGGACCCCGATAGATCGAGCTGGTTGGGGATGGATGAACAGGACCCCGTGGAGGGCTGCATGAACAGGACGACCCTGTGGAGGGATGGATGAACAGTAGACGGTGGAGGGATGGATGAACAGTAGCCCGTGGAGGGTTGGTTGAACAGGAGCCTGTGGAGAGGGGTGGTTGAACAGTAGCCGGTGGAGTAGCGCGCGGTGGAGGCTGGATGAACAGGAGCCCATGGATGAACAGTCACAGGTTGTCAGAGTAATGGGCCACGGGTAGCCTAACCTGAGTCCTTGAACCTTTCAAGACATTCGGCCGGTTGCGCCCCACAAGCCTCCAGAATGAAGCGCTGCCTTCTGGTGGCCGGCTGGCTCAATCGGTCGGCTGGCAGAAGACGGCCAAGTACCAGAAGACGGCCCCAAGAGGGCCCAACTCCTCGAAGGCGGCCTCCGGAGAGGCCGGCTCCTAGCAGGCGGCCCACGACGCACTCAGAGTATGCGCCCCCCATTAAGAACACACGACAGGGTGAGGCTACAGTGTAGCCCATCACCCCCGTATCCAGTGCTTGGCGTGGCCCCAGTGCCCCGTACAGGCGGAGATCTCCGCACGACGCGGCACTGTTGCCACTCCACCCTTGACGTCACCCCTGTCAGGCGCGGCCTGCTCCCATGACGGCCTGTCGGTATGGCTTGCAGGCGGCAGGCCCTACCAGGCAGCGAGGGCCCGGAAGGCGGCCTAGCCTGATCAGTCGGACCCAAGGACATTCAGCTCCAGGCGGGCAGCCGGATCCTTCCTCAAGGCTTGTGCGCCATTAACCAGACAAGACACGGTGAGGCTACAGTGATCTCCCACCAGGCGACGGGACTGTAGCCATGCCCCTCCCCGACCAAGCATGCGTCATTAGCATTGTGGCTACAGTGATCAGCCACCGACCAGACCCGCCAGCGGCGGAGGCGGCCTATCGGCTCCGTATCAGGCTAGTCGGCGGGGCCCACCAGGCGGCGGGACCCAGCAGCCGGCAGACAAGACGGTGATCGGAGACACTGACAGCCGTGCCCTACACCCGGCCAGATTACCATTGTACCCCTGGGGGGTAGGCCCATATAACTCCCGAGGGCACCATCGAATCAACTCGCGACTACCTCACACGTTGGGCCGAGCTGCGCAATTCTTGCAAGGGCGTGCACGAGGTTCAGGCCATCGAATACTTCACTGCCGGGTGCCGAGAAGGCACCCTCCTCAAGCACCTACTCCTCTGCAACGAGCCGGCGACCCTCGATGAACTGCTGATCATTGCAGACAAGTACGCCACGGCCGACTCCTCCATGAAGGCGGAGATCCAAGTCGACGCAACCGGCAAAGTGGCTCCTCAAGCTCCTCGGACTCCGGCTGGCGACACCAGTCGGTGTCAGCAGCAGAATGTCAAAAACGAAAGGCCACGCAGCCGGCTCCCACCAGCTGACAAGTGGCGACAGTCGAAGACCAACAGGCGGAAGGGCAGCCTCCACCCAAGCGTCAGAAGGGCGGCAAGCCGAACTGGCTGCCCGCCTTCTCGTACGAGCAGACTCTTGATGCACCCTGCAAGTTCCATAGCGGCGCGAAGCCATCCATCCACACCACTCGAAAGTGCCATTGGCTCACCAGAATCGCCAAGGGGAGTGGACTCCTGCCTCCTCCGCCTGCCGGCCCGCCGCCTCCTCCACCCAAGCAGCCGGCGGTTCGGCCAGTCGGCGCCATACAAGATGAGTATCCTGAGGAGCATGGAGCTTATGTCGTGTTCACCAGCGGGGCCGATGATAAGCGCAGCAAGCGGCAACAGCATCAAGAAGTACGTGCAGTTGCATCAGAGACCCCAGAGTTCATGCATTGGTCTGAGAAGCCTATCAGTTGGAGCAGAGCTGACCACCCGGAGGTGATGCCGTCTCCTGGTTCTTATGCCTTGGTCTTAGACGCCACCTTTGCGACAGAGAGGCGGGCTGCTCGCTTCTCCCGAGTCTTGATAGATGGCGGCAGCAGCATCAACATCCTATACTGTGACACTATGTAGAAGTTGGGAATCAAGCAGAACCAGCTTCAGCCCATCCAGGCTATATTCCATGGCATAGTTCCTGGCCTTTCCTGCTCACCAATCGGCAAGACCCAGATTGATGTTATCTTCGGAGATAAAGATCACTTCCGCCGAGATCCAGTCTGGTTTGAAGTGGTGTACCTCGAGAGCCCCTATCATGCGCTGCTTGGCCGGCCTGCTCTGGCCAAGTTCATGGCGGTCCCCCACTATGCTTACCTCAAGATGAAGATGCCAAGTACCAAGGGAATCCTAACCGTAGTTGGAGACTAAAAGAAGTCGTCTGCCTGTGCGGCAGACAGCGGCCGGCTAGCCGAGTCCCTTATGATTGCAGCAGAAAAGCAGCTCCTTGACCGGGTTGTGGCGATGGCAGGCAAGCGGCCGGAAATGTCACCCAACCCCAAGGAGTCGGAAGCTGAGGGCTCGTTCAAACCGGCAAAGGAAACAAAGAAGATACCCTTGGACCTGGAGCACCCAGAGAGGCACGCTGTCATAGGTGAAAACCTTGACAACAAATAGGAAAGCGAGCTTGTCGATTTCCTCCGTGAGAATCGGGACATCTTTGCATGGTCTCCCAAGGACATGCCAGGTGTTCCGACGGATTTCGCCGAGAACAAGCTACATGTCCGACCTGACACCAAGCCGGTCCGGCAGCCCTTGCGCCGCCTGTCAGAAGAAAAGAGAAGAGTTGTTGGAGAAGAAATAGCCCGGCTTCTAGCTGCCGGCTTCATCATGGAAGTGTTCTTCCCAGAATGGTTAGACAACCCAGTCCTCGTGCTGAAGAAGAATAAGCAGTGGCGCATGTGTATTGATTATACCAGCCTCAACAAGGCTTGCCCCAAAGATCCCTTTGCTTTGCCAAGAATTGACCAAGTGATAGAATCCACAGCCGGTTGCGAGCTCTTGAGTTTTCTGGATGCATACTCAGGGTATCACAAGATCAAGCTGAACCCAGCAGACAGGCTGAAGACTGCCTTCATAACGCCATTTGGAGCCTTCTGCTACCTGACCATGACGTTCGGCTTGAGGAATGCCACCGACACGTTTCATCGTTGCATGTAGAAATGTCTCCTCAAGCAACTCGGCAGAAATGCCCATGTCTACGTGGATGACGTGGTGATGAAGACGGAGAAGCGTGGCACTCTACTAGAAGACCTCGAGGAAACCTTTGAAAACTTGCACCGATTTCAAATCAAGCTCAACCCGGAGAAATGCGTCTTTGGAGTACCAGCCGGCCAGCTTCTTGACTTTCTGGTCTCAGAGCGTGGCATAGAGTGCAATCCTGTGAAGATCAAGGCCATCAAGAAGATGGAGGTGCCCACCCGACTGTTGGACGTGCAAAAATTCACCGGCTGCTTGGCATCCATCAGACGTTTCATCAGTCGGCTGGGCGAGAAGGCTCTTCCCCTGTACCAGCTCATGAAGAAGACCACTTTTTTCGAGTGGAACGACAAGGCGGACAAAGCTTTTCTCCAGCTCAAGAAGATGTTCATCACTCCGCCTGTCCTGGCGGCTCCGACTGCTGAGGAGCCCATGCTTCTCTACATCGCCGCTACCAGTCGTGTGGTCAGCACGGCCATAGTTGTGGAGCGCAAGGAGGAAGGCAGAGCATTACCAGTCCAGAGGCCGGTGGATTACCTGAGTGAAGTGTTGTCCACCTCCAAGCAAAACTACCCCCACTGTCAGAAGATGTGCTATGGTGTGCATTTTGCCGCCAAGAAGCTGAAGCCATACTTTCAGGAGCACCCAATCACTGTTGTCTGCACTGCTTGGCTTGCCGAGATCATTGGAAGACGAGATGCCTCGAGCCGAGTGGCCAAATGGGCCATACATTTGGCCCCCTACACCATCCACTACCAGCCCCGCACCGCCCTCAAGTCACAAGCACTGGCCGACTTCCTCGTCCACTAGGCCGAGACCCACTACCTGCCGCCAGCGCCAGACTCCACCCATTGGCGGATGCACTTCGATGGTTCCAAGATGCGCACCGATTTGGGAGCCGGCATCGTCCTCACCTCTCCCAAAGGCAACAAGCTCAGATATGTGCTGCAAATTCACTTTGCCACCTCCAACAACGTAGCTGAATACGAAGCACTTATACACGGGCTCCGGCTTGCCAAGGAACTCGGCATTCGCTGGATCCTGTTCTATGGTGATTCTGACATGGTGGTCCAGCAGTCGTCGGGCGACTGGAACGCTAAGGATGCAAATATAACAACCGGACATAGAATTTGACTCCTCTCGAGTCACCAAGTACACAGAAGAGGAGGCAAAAGAAGCACGAGAAGATGGCGCTAATCTGCTGGAAGAGAGACGGCTATTAGTGCTCAGCAGGTCTGCTATCTACCAGCAGAGTTTACGCCGGTACTACAATCGGAAGGTCAAGCCAAGATCCTTCCAAGAGGGAGACCTTGTGCACAAGCTCTCGGCGCCTTGGGAAGGCCCTTTCATCGTCAGCAAAGTGTTGGGCAACGATTCCTACTACCTGATCAATGCTTAGAAGCCTAGAGCACGCAAGAGATACGACTCCGGCAAGGAGACAGAGAGGCCGTGGAATGCAAACCTCCTCCTAAGATTTTACAGTTAATACAGTATGTACCATGCTACCTTTTGTATTAAGTACGAAGACTCCGGGTCCCCCGAGAAGAGCTCAGGGACTACCCTCTTTTATCTATATGATAAGTATTATGCGTATGCATGTGTTATTTCATTATTTCTGCTTGGCACCGGGCTCGACTAGTTGGCCCGGGGGCTTGCCGCCTTCTACTATGTGGCGCTTCCTACAGTCAGACAAGTAGTGTGTTGGCACCTAAACCATCTCCTGCCAGAAGCCACAGTTCGCAGAGCGACTGTCCGGTTTGCAGGGGTTGCAGAAAGGGTGTCCACACGAAAAATGGCTAAGGAATCAAGGCTCACATGTAGTCTAGGCCGGCATCCCGTGTCACATCCCTAGCTTCTGGTGCTGCCTAGTGTTTACATCATGTTTAAATTTTTGAAACTTGAACTGAGGAAATTTGGAAGCCTCAAAACCCTAAATAAAAGAAGGGCAAAAACCCTAAAATCTCATTCATTGTTCCAAAATGCTCTTCTTAAATGTTTGATAATTTTTGGAAAGGGTTCTGGTCCCAACCAAAATATTGAACATTTTAAGGACTTAATCTTGGGACTTTGAATTTAAATCATTAGCTATTTGAATTTGAATTATATTCATATAATTGGAATATAATTTCAAATACCCCTGAAATATTTTATGAGCTTTTGGAAAAGTCCATCTAGCAAAATAAAAATATTCAGAGGAGTTTTTGGCATTGTTTGAATTATTTTAAATTCAAAACAGTGGCAAAAGATTAAATAAAAGAAAACAGAACAGAAAACAAAACAGACCGGAGAAAACTACCTGGCGCTCACCTGGCAGCCCAGCCGGCCCAGCTCCTCCAGCTGGCGGCCAAGCCCGTCACCGCTACCCCCCCCTGTCGCCTTCCTCCTCTGCCAGGAGGACAGGCACGCGCCCGGCGCGCGCGGCCACGCGCCCCGGCCACCTCCTCCCTCCTAGCCTGCCTGGCTTCCCCTCGTCGCGCCTAGACGACGCCAGTGCGGCCCCCTGGTCCCTCTCGCTCACCCCCTCGAGCTCATCCCTCTCCTCTGCTTCCTCTCTCTCACTCGCCCGAACGCAGCCGTCGCCGCCGACGAGCTCCCTCGCGGCCACCGGCCACCCCACGCCTCGCCTAAGCGCCAAGAAGCTCCGCCCCGTCCCCCTCTTCCTCCTCACCAAGACAGAAGGCGCCGGAAGCCCTAGATGCTGCAAGCTTCGCCGTTCCCCTCCTCGGCCACCGTGGATCGCCGCCGTCAAATCCGTCCCCGTCCGGCCTCCCTCAAGCTCGTCGTCCACCTCTACAGGGTCTACGTGAGCTCTCCATCCGTTTCCCCCTCTCTGTTTCGTCGTTCGCGCGCCGTAGCTAGGTTATCTACCAAGGCCGAAACCCCACCGCCGCCGGCCATGCCGCCGCCGTCGCTCTAGCTAGCGTAGCTCGCGTCCGACCTCAGGCCCGTGCTCAGGCGCTCCCCAGAAGGCCAAGTCCACCACCCGTTTCCCCTCCTGTGCACCCTAGTGCCGAAACCGCTGAGACCCGAACTCCGGCAGCCGCCGCGGGTTCCACTCCGGCGAACTTCGGCCACCCCCGCACCTCCCGTTGGTCCCCCTAGATGCGCACGTGCACGGGCTATCCTCTGGTGCCCCTGGCGCGTCGATCCGTCGACTCTAGCGAGTTCCGAGCGAATTCCACCGCGGTTCAAGGTCATCACCGGCGAAACTCCGGCGGGAGCTGACGTGGCTCCGTCATTAGGAGCTAACCCAACTAACTAAACAACCTACAACCACTGACAGTAGGCCCCACCCCTGGTCAAACCCCAGTCAGTGTTGGGTTTGATCGGGATTAGTTCCTGTGTCACTGACGTGTGGACCCCGCACGTCAGGTTTGACCTGGACCTGGCCGTTGACTCGCTGACATCATGCTGACGTCAGGATGACGCAGTTAAATCATTTTCAGGATTTATTATTATTCAGAAAATTCCAGAAAATTGAATAAACTTCTAAAATTCATAGAAATTCAACCGTAACTCAAAATTAAATAAATTATATATGAAAAATTATCAGAAAAATTCAAGGAATGCATCTGTACCATTTTCATGCATGTTTGAACAATGTTTGTCCTCTGTTTTGGACAAAACAAATAAAGGGCATTTAAATAATCATATATGGAGTTGGAGTTTGAATCATGTATTCCAACCAACTTCATTTAAATCATAGCTAGGTGCATTAGCCCAAAACACATTCATATTGCCATGTCATAGCATGCATCATATTGTGCATTGCATTGATTGTGTTCTTTCTTGTTTGCCGGTATTTGCCCCCCTCTCGATAGACGTGATACCGATGATGTGATCGTTGACACTGATGAAGACTCAATGCTATCTTCAGAAGTGCCAGGCAAGCAAAACCCCCTAGTTCATTCCGATACAATCCCACTCTCTCGCTCCTGCTCTCTTTTACTGCATTAGGACAACAACGATTCATCTGTTACTTGATGCGGTAGCTGAACCCCTTTATCCTTTGCATGACCTGTCATTCCACAGTAAATAGATGAAACCCACTAGCATGAGTAGGAGTTGTTTGAGCCCTGTTGTGCCTACTCATTCATGTTTGTTTGTCATGCCTGCTACTGCTTAGAGTTGAGTCAGGTCTGATTCATCGGGGATGAATCAGAGGTGTGTGAACATGTCCTACGGTGTGTGAGCAAAGCGTGTGAACACGATTTGGTAAAGGTACGGTGAGAGGCCATGTAGGAGTACATGGTGGGTTGTCTCATTGCAGCCGTCCTCAGGATCTGAGTTCTGTGTTTGTGATCCATGATTCAGCTACTACCACACATTGGGCCCGAAACGAATGGACCCTCTCGGCTTCTTAATCACCCTTGTCCTCTGTCCAGGAGTTGCAAGTAGTTTCTGGTGTTTGTAGTATGCTGGAGGCCGTGGGCAGCGCTGACCGGACGGGTGGGCTGTGATGCGGTAGGCACGTGGCACGGTGTACCGGGCGCCCGTTTGGTGTCTCGGGAACCCTGTTAACATCGTTTGGGCCTGTGAGCGAAACTCCGGCCGGATCTCCTCATGGATGGAACCCGAATAGGCGATAAACCTGGACTAGAGACTTAAGTGTTTAGGTAGGCCGTGGCCGACACCCACGTTGGGATTCCGCTTGAAGGTTGCCGAGTACATGTCGTGTAAACTGCGGTAAGTGGTGAGAGCGTGTGTGAAGAAGTACACCCCTGCAGGGTTAACATCATCTATTCGAATAGCCGTGTCCGCGGAAAAGGACTTCTGGGTTGCTTATATTAGTTCATAGACAAGCAAAATTGGATACTCTAAAATACGCAAGATAAGCGTGAGTGCTATGGATGGCGTTCTCGTAGGGAGACGGGAGCGGATCCATAGTAGTGTATTGATATGATGAATATGTGGACTCGTGTGCGCCACCTCAAAAGAGTTACTTGCAGTCGTAGTTCAGGATAGCCACCGAGTAAAAGCTGGCTTGCTGCAGTTAAACCCCACCATCCCCTTTGTTGATAATGATTCATATGTAGTTAGTTCTGATGTAAGTCTTGCTGGGTACATTTGTACTCACGTTTGCCTATTTTATGTTTTGCAGAGAGACTTCGGTCTCGCTAGTAGTTCCGCGTGGACTTCGACGTTTTGCTTGTTACCTCAGCTACGATCTTGTGCCCTCGGCAGGATCTAGTAGATAGTCAGGCTTTCAAGCCTTTTTCATTTGTAGATGTCTGTACTCAGACATGATAGCTTCCGCTTGTGCTTTGACTTGTATGCTCTGAATGTTGGGTCATAAGACCCATGTTTGTAATATCTCGCTCCTCGGAGCCTATTGAATAAATACCTGAGTCGTAGAGTCATGTTGTGATGCCATGTTGTGTTTGCACATATCGAGCATATTGTGTGTATGTTATTGAAATGCTTGGTATGTGTGGGATCTGACTATCTAGTTGTTTATCTTTAGTAGCCTCTCTTACCGGGAAATGTCTCCTAGTGCTTCCACCGAGCCATGGTAGCTTGCTACTGCTCCAGAACACTTAGGCTGGCCGGCATGTGTCCTTCCTCGTTCCTGTGTCTGTCCCTTCAGGGAAATGTCACGCGATGAATACCGAAGTCCTGTTAGCCCGCTACAGCCCGGTTCACCGGAGTCCTGCTAGCCCAGTGCTACAACCTGGATTCACTCGCTGATGACCGACACGTTCGATGCTGGGTCATGGATGCCTGTCCCTGTAAGTTTGTGCCACTTTGGGTTTACGACTAGCCATGTCAGCCCGGGCTCCTTATCATATGGATGCTAGCGACACTGTCATATACGTGTGCCAAAAGGTGCAAACGGTCCCGGACAAAGGTAAGGCGACACCAGTGGGAATACCATGCGTGAGGCCGCAAAGTGATATGAGGTGTTACATGCTAGATCGATGTGGCATTGAGTCGGGGTCCTGACATCCCGCCTCATCGACCGGCTATTGAGCAGCCGGCCGACTGGCTACTACTTACCTTGCCAACGCTCCAGTCGGCTAAGTACTTGCCCTCCCAAAAGTAGCTAAGTACTTGACTCAGCCATAGTCCGCAGAGTGGTTGTTTGGCTGGCAAGAGGGTAGCAAAGGGAGGGCGGCAAAGGAAAAAAAGCTAAGGAGCAGAAAGCAAGAAAAGTCAGAACTCGGCAAAAAACACAACTTGTGTCGAAGAATATTTACATATCAAAAGGCCCATTGGCCAGCATTCGACAGAGTTTGAAATACACCCCGCGGGTGGAATTGTGCAAATTTAACAAAGTTTGTCAAGACTGATAAGTAGGAGAAATAAAAGTCGATGGCCTAGGGAGCAACAGAAGAGTCCGACTGGACGGTGGAGTCGGCGGTGTCGGTTGGTGGAGTGGACGGCTGGTTGGTCCCCGCTTGGTCGCCTCCAGCAGCAGTAGGCGTGCTGGAGTGTGGCTCATTGCTCGAGGCACGGTCAAGCTGAGGCTGCCCCTCCGCTCCAACCTCTGGCGCATCTTCTCCGCTTTCCTCGTCTTCCTCGTCCTCTCCCTCATCGCTGGAGTCGATCACCTCGGACGAGTCCTCACCATCCTCCGGGTTCAGCCTGAACCACTCCAGTGGCGCCTCGGCACCATTATCAACCAGCTCCGGGATGAAGATGTTGGTGTTGGTGTAGTCGGCGATCGCCGCCTCCCGTTTGACAAGATCACCCTCCACCGCCACGAGCTCTTCCTGAGCCTCTTGCTGAAACATGGTCAACTGGGCTAGATCTAGCCCAGGGTACCACGCCTTGACAAACTCCAAAGCCCGACGCGCTCCAGCTTGGGCCGAGGAACCCTTCCAAGCCTCCAGACGGCCGGCCGCCACCTCCAGCCAGTCGGCGGTCCGGCTGGGAGTGCATGGAGCCGGCATGTTTGGAAATAGGGCGGAGATCGCCTAGGCCCCGACACGCTAAATACGATGCATCATCCGATGAGCCGGCTAAAGGCGGGCCTGGATGCTAAGAAGCTGCTTGCTAAGGGTCCAGGGGGTATCGGCAGTGATCTGCGCACCTTCCGCCCTCCGTTCCTCGCTATAAGCCTCAATGGCCTGGTTGGCGGCACCAGAGTGGCCAGGGAAGAAGTCTGCCAGGGAGAGAACAAAAAAGCCAAAAGTCAGAAGCTAGGAGTCGACCCGATCAGAAGGCAGCAAGCTCAAAGAGAGAAAAAAGAAGAAGCTTACCATCAACCATGTCTTCAATACTGCCGAAGCCGGCAGTTAGCAGCGCCTCTTTGTCGGCCCAGGCATAGCGTTCGGTGTCGAACTTGGCAAGGACATTGGACCCTTTCACCTCCTCCTCCTTCTGAGCCGCCTGCAGAAGCTTCGCCTGCTCCGCCAGTTGCGTGGCCAGCCGGTCATGCTACTCGGCACACAGCGCGGTGTTGGCTTCGCCCAGCTGCTACTGCAGGACGCATTGACCTCTACAAATGTATTAGAAGAAAAAGACGTCAACAATTAACAAGGAAGAAGTGCAGTCGCCGAATAGATCCAGCCCGACTGCTCAGCAGTCGGCCCGAATCTCAGGGACTACAGCCCGCGGGTGCGCTATCACGCCCCCACAGAGAAAAGAGTTATCAACGGGCAGCAAAGAAGAAAGGCAGTCACCGGGGAGATCCGGCCCCACTGCTCAGCAGTGGCCCAAATCTCGAGGACTACAGCCCGCTGCTGCGCCAGCGTGCCCCTGCAGAGAAAGAAAATGAAGACTTACTCCGGCTTTCTGACAAGTCGGCGGCCCGCTTGTCCAGCTCTCAAACGCTGGAATTGAAGGTAGCCGCACCAAGGTTATGATAATCCTGCAACGGGGATATCAGATGAAGTTAGGTTGGAGCTTGCAAATTAAAGTTCCGAGCCGCCTGCTCACCAGCTGGCCCGAAACTCAGGAACTACACCCAGTGGGTGCACTGGCGCGCCCTCACCGAGAAATAAAAGGACCAAAGACGAAGAAGCAAGAAACACACCCGAATGGCCGTTCACGAATCCAGGAACGCTTTGTTCCACCTCTTGAGAGCGTCAGCCTCGGCTCGGAGTTTGGCCTGGATGTCAAGGATCGCCTGGTTCAAGGTTCCCGTCCCACCTCCATGCACCCAGCCGGAGGGCGCGACAATGGTCGCCTCGGTGTCGGGGATTGATGAGCTAGCGGCGCCGGTTTCCTGCGGTGATGGCGCCGAGACCGCCTTCGCGAGGCGACGGCGTGCGGGTGTGTGGGCCTCGGGAGTCGGGCCCATCACCACCTCGTTTCCGGCTGGTGGCGCCGGCGGGGCAGCCGACTGCTTATCTTGCGCCCCTCCACATGGAGGTGGCGGAGGCACGACCATGTCCGGCATGACGACATCGCCGCATTCCCTCTGCATGGTTGGGTGCTCGTCGCCGGCTCCCCCATTCGGCGCCGCGAACTCTGGAGGAGGCGGCGCAGAGTTCAAGGGAACAACGAATAGCGGCACCTGGCGGCGCGCGGCTTCTTCAAGCCGTTCCTTCATCATGGTGTTAGCATCAGCCTCCGCCAGCTTCTTCAGCACGGCGGCCTCTGCCTTGTCGGCCTCCACACTCTCCAGGCAGGCAGCTTCCTGCTCCTCGCAGGCCTCCCGCGCGTTTCGCTCCTGCGCCTCCCGGAGGTCGGCGGCTGGATCGATTTGCCGGGTGGTGGTGGAGGTCTCCGACGACCTAATGACAGAGGCGGCGGTCGACTTCTCAAGGGAGAGTGGGGCCCTAAGTCAAGGAAAATAAAGGAAGGAAGTTTAGACGGAATCAACAAGAAAGAAAAAGCACAAGAAAAGATACTTACGCCGACACCACGCGAGGCACCTTCGGGAGCTTCTGAAACTTGGCCACTTTCGCTGCCGCCTCCTTCCGCATGGTCGCGGTGGCCGGGCTCTTGGACTTCTTCGGCGCGCTGCGAAACAAGACGATGCCGTACTTTTGCTTGCGCGTGCCGCCTCGAGCAGTTGGTACGGTGGAGGGGCCCGCGCCTACGTTGTCGGCACCTCGTGCGGGGCACGGCTCGTATTCCTCGTCCGGCCAAGTCCCGATGCTGCCCCCTTCTTCGGAGCCTCCTACTCTGTCACCGCCACCTACAGCATCGTCCTCCAAGGCGGCCGCCCCCAAGTCGGGGTCGTCCACATCGCTTACCTCCCGGTCCGGCTGGTAGTTTCCACCCAGCCCCACGACGGCGGCCGTCGCCGGAGACATGTAGATCTACGTCCCAAAGATTGACTACTCAAGACCAAAGCAATTATTAAAAAGAAAGAGCTGAAGTGCTTACAGCAGGCGGCGGGTTGTCGCGGGAGTATGGTCGCTTGCCAAACCGCTAGGACTTTTCCGACACCTTGAGGACGGCGATCTCATTCACCATCCGGGCCACCTGGGCAGTCAGCATGTCCCTTGTGCACATCCAGCTAGTGTCGCGGTACCCGCTCATCTGACAGATCAGATGAGGCCGGCCTTGGAGCGGGAGAACCCGGTGCTCGACGAAGGCGACCAGAAAGTCGGACGCCATGAGGCCCTCCGCCTCCGTCAGCACTCGGAGCCAGTTGATGGCGGTAGTGGCGTCAGCCGACACGGGCTTCAGCTTGTAGCCCCAGTTGGCCCAGGGTTCAGCCGGAGGGCCGGCTACGATGGGCGGCAAGTTGATGAAGTCGATTGCCGGGTCGACATTCTCCACGTAGAAATATGATTTCTTCCACAGTTTCACTGACTATGACAGCTTGACGACGGGGAAGGCGTTCTTCACCGACGGCCGGCGCACCACGACGAAGGAACCGCACTGGGCCGCTTTCTCCTTAGCGGAGGTACCCAGCTTGGTGTAGAAGAAGGCTCCCCACAGCTCGATGGTGGGGAGGATGCCGAGGTAGCCCTCGCACGCCGTGACGAAGGCGGACAGCAGCGTCATGGTGTTGGGGTTCAGGTGGTGTGGCTGGAGATGGTAAAACTCCATGAAGGAGTGGAAGAACCCGCTCACCGGTAGGCCAAAGCTACGGAGGAAGTGCGATCGGAAGACGACCCGCTTGTTTCCTTGCGACGCCGCCAAGATTTCCTTCTCCGGCGGCACGCGCACCTTGACGAAGCCCGTGCCGGGCAATCGACGTGTGGCCCGGAGGAAGGCGAGGTGGTCATCGATCACCACTGAGCCATCCCAGTTCCTTCCCTTCTCGTGCGCCGTGGATGCCGAGCGGGTCAAGCAAGAAGCTCAGGGCAAATGACCCTGATTGCGGAGAGCTGCGGCGGCGCCTCGGCGGAGCGCGTCGATGCGGCAGTAGCAGGGAAGGAAGAAGGAGAAAATTGTGATGGGAGGGGAGGGCGCGCGTGCTCCACCGCTCTCCCTCCTCCCCCTACTTATAGCCATCGGGCTACGAACACGAGGGGGCGGGGCGTGGGATCGTGGGATTAACTGCGCCCACGACCCCACGACCCCGCTTTTATTTCGCAAAGTTACTGTGTAGTAACTCCCCTTGGAATCGCAACCGCTCGCCTCGGCCGCATTATGGGTTGGCAGGCTGGCCCGGCTAGCGGGCGCCGCGTGGCATACTTGCAGCGGGCGGCAGGCCTGGAGGCTTAGAAGGCACGCTACCAGGTTCCCGCCCCGGCGTTTCGAAATTGTCAAACAAGCCCGCTTGGTCATGTCGGCTCTCAGCAGCCGGCACGCCAGGAGGCGGACCAAGCATTTAGCAACAGCACAGTGGAGAAGGAAACTGCTGAGGCTTCTCGACTTATTAGTCGAGACACCTCACCCGCATCGGGGACTACTATCGGAGTAATGGGCCATGGGTAGCCTAACCCGAGTCCTTGAACCTTTCAAGACATTGGGCCGGCTGCACCACACAAGCCTCCAGACTGAAGCGTCGCCTTCTGGTGGCCTGCTGGCTCAATCGACCGGCTGCCAAAAGATGGCCAAGTACCAGAAGACGGCACCAAGACGGGCCGACTCCTAGCAGGCTGCCTCCATAGAGGTCGGCTCCTAGCAGGCGGCCGACGACGCCCTCAGAGTCTGCGCCCCCCATTAAGAAGACAAGACAGGGTGAGGCTACAGTGTAGCCCATTACCCCGTATCCAGGGCTTGGTGTGTCCATGGTGCCCTGTACAGGCGGAGATCTCCACACGACGCGGCACTGTTGCCACTCCACCCTTGACGTCACCCCTGCAGGCGGGGCCTTCTCCCACGACGGCTTGTCGGTACGGCTTGTAGGAGGCAGGCCCTACCAGGCAGCGAGGGCTCGGAAGGCGGCCTAGCCTGACCAGTCGGACCCAAGGAGATCTGGCTCCAGGTGGGCAGCCGGATCCTCCCTCAAGGCTCGTGCGCCATTAACCAGACGAGACACGATGAGGCTATAGTGATCTCCCACCAGGCGGCGGGACTATAGCCATGCCCCTCCCCGACCAAGCATGCATCATTAGCATTGCGGCTACAGTGATCAGCCACCGACCAGACCCGCCAGCGGCGGAGGCGGCTTGTCGGCTCCGTATCAGACCAGTCGGTGGGGCCCACCAGGTTGTGGGCCCCAGCAGCCAATGCAGAAGCCGGCGACCGGATATACTGACAGCCGGGCCCTACACTTGGCCAGATTACCATTGTACCCCTGGGGGTAGGCCTATATAAACCCCCCAGGGCACCCATGCAAAGGGTTCCCAACCTGGTAGAACTAAACTCATACCTAGAGGGAGAAAGGATCAAGCCTAGCCTTCTTCTACATCTAGCATACAGCTCGAGGAGCACATTTGTACTCACTAGTGCCTTAGTGATCATGCGGAGACCCCACAGAGCAGGACTAGGGGTGTTATCTCCTAGGAGAGCCCCGAACCTGGGTAAAGTCCGTCGGCATTCGTGTCTACGCCTCATCCTGCTTCCAGGCACTGGCGACGTTCTAATCGCTACCAACATGATAAGCCATCCTTTGGCATATGTCGTACCCCACCCCCGACAAAGGTGGAGGCTGGAGGAGGTCAACGGTGGATGAACAATAGACCGTGGAGGCTGGAGGAGGTCGACGGTGGAGATGAACAGTAACCTCTGGAGTCCCGTTTTGCGGTACGCCACACCCCTCCCGACGAACACGACCCTTGTTTCGACCCTAGCACTCCAACACGAGTCCATTTCATCCGTTTTGCGGTACGCCACACCCCTCCCGATCAATAGGACCCCGTTTCAACCGTAGGAGCTCCAACACAAGTCTTTTTCCTCCGTTTTGCGGTACGCCAGTCCCCTCCTGATGAACAGGATCCCGTTTCGAACGTGGCCGGTCGAACACAAGGCCGTTTCCTCCGTTGTGCGGTACGCCAGGCCTCATTTCAATCGCCTGTTCCGTCCAAGTTGGTTGGCTCCCACGCGTTCCGTTGCCTCCCGATGAACACGACGCATTCCGTTGCCCCCCGATGAACATGATGCATTCCGTTGCCTCCCCATGAACACGACGATGACGCAGTTCCTCCGTTCCGACCCAGCCATGTACATGAGCCCTGGCCGTACGTATGCACGAGTAGGCGTTCGAGACCCTGCCCATATGTACGTACATGGCCGTATTTTCTTTCTCGCACACTGGCCATTGTACGTACGTGTACATGCTACGTGCGCACCTCTACTACGACACGTGCGCGCCTATACAACGACCATTATATATGTACATGTTCGCGACCAGAGTGACAACGCTACGTATGCTTCGACCAGGTGGGTTCCGACTATTAGACACTTTCTTGCGTGCAAAGATGTAGCTGGTGGGTCGCAACAGTCAGGGGGGCGAATCATTTTTTTCGGACGCACTTCCTTGCGTGCAAAGATGTAGCTGGTGGTCCCAGCAGTCAGGGGGGAAACGTTTTTTCATGAAATATGGTGGCCCATCCGGTGGGTCCCTCCATTCAGGTGGAGGAATCATTATTTTGCGCGTAATAAGGAGGCACTTCCTTGTGCCTGCCATGGACCCAGCTATCAGTTTGTCCACGTACAGTACTCTTCCGATGGAAGTCGTTCCTTGACCATGTTGACCATGCCACGCCGAGAGAACCAAGGTGATGGACGACGACGAGGCCTAGGAAGGGGACAATGCGGAGATGGGGAAGACGCGGCAGTGGAAGCCCATGCCGAGAGGAGTACGAGGGTTCACTGGTTCGGTTGTGGTGTGAGGCTGTCGTCGCCGAAGAATAACAGGGGGTATTGGTGAGTAGAGGGATGGCCTGGCCAGCGGTGGGAGCTGTAGCGGTGAGGCCTCCCCGGCATCACAGCCGGCCACGGGAGGAAGGAGCATGCGGCACGACCGACGCTGCTTTGCGCGGCTGGAACAATAAGACCAGAGGTTGAAGAAGCACTACGACCGTTGGACGGACATCGTACGGTCACTGGAGCTAGAATTGTTCATATTGACTAAAGTTGACAAAGGCCACCGTCCCAGTCAACTTAGGCCCACAAGTCAGCCTCCCACCAAGGTGGGTCCTAGCTTTCAGGGGGAGTATTCATTTTTTTTGTGTAATAAGGAGGCACTTCCGGTGGGTCCGAGCTGACAGCGGGGAGATAGTTTTTTCACGAAATACGGTGGCCCGTCTGATGGGTCCCAGCAGTCAGTGGGAAACGTTTTTTTCATGAAATACAATGGCCTGTCCGGTGGGTTACTGCTGTCAGGTGGAGGAATAATTATTTTCCGCGTAATAAGAAGGCACTTCCTTGCGGCTGCCATGGACCCAGCTGTCAGCCTCTCCACGTAAAGTACTCTTCCGATGGAAGTCGGTCATTGACCACATTAACCACGCCGTGCCGAGAGCACCACGGCGGTGGATGACGGCGAGGCCTAGGAAGGGGATGACGCGGAGCCAGGGAAGATGCGACATTGGATGCCCACGCAGAGAGGAGTACGAGTGTTCACTGGTTCGACTACGGTGTGAGGCTGCCGTCGCCATAGAATAACATGGGGTGTGGGTGAGTGGAGGGATGGCCTGGCCAGCAGTGGGAGTAGTATGGGGGCGGTGAGGCCTTCATGGCAGCACAACCGGCCACGGGAGGCAGGAGCAGGCGGCATGACCAGCGCTACTTTGGGCAGCTGGAGGAAGAAGACCAGAGGTTGAAGAAGCACTATGGCCGTTGGATGGACATCGTATGGTCACTGGAGCTAGAATCGTGCATATTGACTAAGTTGACAAAGCCCTCCGTCCCCGTCAACATAGTAGGCCCATTATACTGGGTCCCAGCTAGCAGGGGGAGTATTCATTTTTTGTGCGTAATAAGGAGGCACTTCCTTGCGTGCGAAGATATAGCTGGTGGGTCCGAGATGTCAGCGGCGGTAACCTTTTTTCGTGAAATATAGAGGCCCTTTCGGTGGGTGCCAGATGTCAGGTGTAGGAATCATTATTTTGCGCATAATAAGGAGGCATTTCCTTCCGTGCGACCGTGGACCCATCTGTCAGCCTATCCACGTACAGTCCACTTCAGATGCATGTCAGTCGTTGACCATGTTGACCATGCCACGCCAAGAGCACCAGGGCGGTGGACGATGGCGAGGCCTAGGAAGGGAACGACACGGAACCAGGGAAGACTCAGTAGTTGTTTCCCACGCGGAGGGGAGTACGACTGTATGAGGGTGTCGGTGTACTAAAGTAAGGGGTACCTTAGTATCCCGAACTTGTGCACGGGCAGTCGCAGCGCCCCGCGGCAAGGCTTGCCGGGTGCCCGCCAGGATCCTCCGTAGTTCCTATTGAAGCCATTCAAGAACAAAGTGTCTCAACTGAGGAGACAAGGCTCCGGCAAGAGGGACTTGCTGGGAAGGACAAGGCCCCGGCAAGAGGAGCTTGCCGGGAAGGCCAACCAAGGCATTTCAAGAAACTTGCCGCGACGCGCCGCGCGTCCCGGCAAGACCCGGAAAGCGACAAGCTTCCGGGCGCGACAAGACAACGACCACGGCAAGGCGCTTGCCGCGGCAAAGCCACCACTCTGTGCCCACGCTCCAGCGCATCCGTCAACTTGTCACCGCAGGACCGTTCCAGGCGCACGTGGCGGGAAGCTGTGTAGCCAAGCGGTGCGAGGTGGCAAGTGGAGATGACGAGAAGACCATCGTGGCGAACGGTGGCGCCCCTAACGGTCACTTTTCTGCACTGTTTGGGCGATGCGGACGGGCATTTAATGTCTTTCTCCCCTGTCATCAGAGTTAGGTAGGATCCACTGTAGAAGCAGCTGTACCAACCGCAGCTCTTTTTACACTTTTACCCCTGCATGCGTTGCCACCTGTCGGTGACCCCTTGAGCCTATAAAAGGAGGCCCATGCGCAATGTAGAAGGGGTTCGACTCATTCGAAACTACAATACTCCCACGCTCTCGAGCAAGAACATAATACAGCCACAAAGTAGTAGTAGGAGTATTATCTCTCCGGAGAGCTCCGAAGCTGGGTAAAAATCGCTCGCGTGCTCCGCCTCGATCCGCTCTTCGTGCGCCCTCCGCTCCCTGCCGGACCGAAAAGGGGCCCTGCCCCATAGGTGTTCGTTTCCCATGACATCTTTGGCGCGCCAGGTAGGGGGCATCGAGGTTGTGTGAACCCGATCCGGTGTTCACGAGAGCCAGTTCATCATCATCTTCATCGACATGCCACCGAAGAAGAAGGCTTCGGAGGTGGCTGCTCCGTCCGCGTCGATCCCACCGCCACCGGAGCAAACGGGTGGTGGGGTGGACGCCGGTGGAGGAGCGGGCGCCGACGAGGGAGCTCACGTCGTTACCAGATCCAAGGACAAGGCCCCGCGGACTTCGGCGTCCGTACACGCACTGCGCCCATTTCAGGAGGCGCGGGACCGACAGCGTCATGGCGCTCGCAGCACCATACTCGCGTTAGAGCAAGGCCAAGCTGGTGGATCTCGAGGCGTTCATGACCAGCATGCACGCCAGCATGCTGGAACGAGTGAGGTACGGTCGCCTGGGCGGGGTACTGCTCCTTCCAACCCAGTTGGAAGTCCGAGCATATCCCGCTCCTCGCGCCGTTCACCGCCACCACCGAAGACTCCAGAGGAAGCGTTGGCCCGAGCTCAACTGCTCCTGGACTACCCTCCAACAGCGGACAAGATCGACGATTGGAGGGCCACCATACAGAGCCTCATCGGCTTCGCCAACGGCGACACTCCACGGCAGCCAGCTACATCGCAGCCGCGGCAAGATTGCCGGGCGCGAGCCGATGGCGACAAGACCGGTGGAGGTGCAACCACCGTGCACTCCCCGCCCCGAAGGCCAAGATCGCCGACTCGCCGGATCAACCACGACACCGACTCCACGGCGTCATCAGATCCACGAGCTCGTCGCGATCAACGCCAAGTTCTTCAAGAACGACAACATGAAGACGCTCGTACCCGCATCGAGCGTCGTAGAGAAGCGTGGCGTCAGTCAAACCAGCGCGCTGGGCCCGCTATTGACATGCATGCGCCAGGGGAACCAGGCGACTTGCCGTACACGGTAGGTTGCCCTGCGTTTACTCGTGAGCTGCGGCAAGTCCAGTGGCCCAGCACAAAGAACTTCAAGCCAGATGTACCGGAGAAGTATGATGGCAGGTTGCATCCGTCGGAGTTCCTCAGCATCTACACCATCGCGGTGCAAGCTACCTGGGGGCGCGACGAGAAGATCCTTGCCAACTACTTCCCACTAGTGCTCAAGCCCAATGTCAGGTCCTGGCTCATGCACTTGCCGGACAACTCCATCTCCTCATGGGCGAATCTGTGCCATCAGTTTGTCGGCGCCTTCGCAGGCGGCCACAAACCCCACGGCCAGGAGAGCGATCTTCATCTGCTCGCCCAGAAGGAAGGAGAGCCCCTGCGCAAGTATATACAAAGATTCAGCCAAGTGCACCGCAACATCCCAGATGTCCACCCCGCCGCGGTCATCAGCGCGTTCCATCAGAACGTGCGTAACCGTAGGATGCGGGAGGAGATGGCGATGTGCAAGATAAGAGACGTCAGTGAGCTCTACGCTCTGGCCAACAAGTGTGCACGTGCTGAAGAAGGGAGGAAACTCCCCGGAGAGAACACAGGAGCTGGGGGGTCTGACAGTGAGGATACTGCCCCGGCAAAGAAAAACCGGCGGCGGAACAACAGGAGAAGGAAAGGAAAAGATGTGGTAGATGTCGAGCAGTCCGGCAACGGAGGTGGCGCCAAGGAAGCAGAACCTGTGGTGGCCGCCGACAAGCAGGGCGGCTCCGACAAGCAGTACAGCAAGATTCACCATACCAAGGGCCATGACCTCCAAAGTTGCAAGAAAGTTGAGCTGCTTGTTGAGCTACAAAAGGCTGAGTACGAGCGACGCGACAAGGAAAAGGCCCAGGAAGGTACTGGCGGGTCCGGTAAGAAGCGTCCCGGCCGGGAGGACGCCATGGCAAGGCCAAGCAGCGGCAAGGAGACAGGCCTCCCTGCGGCCGCGACAAAGATGAAGATGAAGACGAAGATGAGGACATGGATGATGACGAGGCCGATGAGCAGGAGTTTCAGAAAGCAATAGAGGTTCTGTGCGTTGATGGTGGTGCTTCTCTGCATACTTCGCACTGCTAGCTCAAGCAGTGGGTGCGGAAAGTTAATGCAGCAGAACCATCAGTTGAGTCACGCAAGCCCCTGAAGTGGTCCAGCATGCCTATCATCTTTGACATCGAGGACCACCCTGATCGCATCACTGCGGTCGGGTGCTTGCCGATGTTGGTTTCACCAACTATCCGCAACCTCAAGGTCACAAAGATGCTAGTTGACGGCGGGGCCGGCTTGAATCTGATCTCCTCCGCGGTACTCCAGAAGCTCCAAATCCCCGACAGCGAGCTCGAAGAGACTGGTACTTTCCAAGGAATCAATCCGGGAAGGAGCAAGCCGAAGGGGAAGAGCACGTTACCAGTGACATTTGGCAGCGAGCTGAACTTCAGAACAGAGAAAGTCACTTTTGATGTTGCTGATTTCCCATTGCCCTACAATGGGATACTTGGCCGACCAGCTCTCGCCAAGTTCATGGCAGCATCCCACTATGCCTACAACGTGCTCAAGATCCCAGGTCCGATAAGTGTCATCTCTGTCCCTTGCGACAAGAAAGATGCCCTTATCTGTACCGACAAGATCTACCGGGAAGCAGCAGCCGCAGCCGAACGCAAACCACTTGCCGCTGAAGCACCCGGGGGGGAGAAGAAGACCAAGTCCGGCAAGAACTCTGATGCCCACTCCGGCAAGCGCACCTCTTCGGAGTGATGCGCTACCGTCGAGGACGCACCATCGAGCTCCACCGGCAACTGTAAGAAGGCGAAGGCAACTCCGCCAGAGACCAAGAAAGTGGCCGCCAAGGAGCACGGCACTGGTGGTACCTGTCACATCCCTAGCTTTACCCTGGCCTTGGACTAGCTTGGTTGCTGCATCATGTTTAAATTCAAATGAAATTTGAACTGAGGAATTCAGAAGCCTCAAAACCCTAATTAAAAGAAGGGCAAGCACCCTTTAAATTGCATTCTGTGAATCCAAAATGCCCTAAAAATAGTTTTGTGAATTTTGGCAAGAGTTATATATCAAACCAAAATTCTGGAATATTTTTAAGGAATTATTTGGTCTCTGAATTTAAATCAATAATCTATTTGAATTTGCGGATATATTCATAATATATAATGAATATATTTTCAAATGCTTTGAAATGTTTTATGTACTTTTGGAATAGTCCAGAGAGGTAACATAAAATATTTCAGAATGTTTTGGCACTGTATGAAATTATTTTGAATTTGAAAACAGTGGCAAAATAAAATAAAAAGGGAAACAGAACAGAAAAAAATAAAAAGAGAGAAGGAACTACCTGGCGCTCACCTGTGCTGGCCCAGCCCCCCCCCCCTGTGCAGCCCCCCAGCCGGCCCAGCCCACCTCCCCCCTTGTCCTCTTCTTCCTCTGCCAGTAGGCAGAGGCGAGGCGTGGCGCACGCCCGAAGAGCTCCGGCCACCTCCTGCTTCGCCGTGGCAGCCTCCCCGACTCCCTCGCAACGCCACGGAGACGCCTCGACCCCCTCGACCGCCTCTCTCTTCCCCTGGACCCCGTTCCCTCCTCTGCCTCCCTCCCGCGCACACCACCGAGCGGAACTCGCCGTCATCGTCGCCGTACCCATGGCCACCGGCCACCCCTAGCCTCGCCGACGCCCCAGGAAGCTCCGCCGGTCCTCCCTCTGCCTCCCCACCGATCCACAGCCCTCCGGAAGCCTTGCATCGCCGCCATCGCCGTCGTCTTCTACCTCGGACCCGCCGGCCATCTTCGTCAAATTCGCCGGCTCCGGACCGTCTCCGACCTCGCCGAGGGTTCCTCGTCATCCCCGTGAGTCCCTGCTACGTTTCCCCTCTCTCCCCGTTGGTTTCCCGTGCAGTAGCCATGCTAGCCACCGTACCGAGCGCCGCCGTCCGCCATGGACGCCGGGCATGGCACTGACGTGCTGTTGCGGCCAGTCCGACGGGCCTAGTGTGCTCCTAGCTGCCCCAGGAGTCCGCATAGCCCCTCAGCCAGCCCCCTAACGCTCCGTAACCTCGCTCCGGCAGCCGTCGCGGCCTCCACTCCGGCGAGCTCCGGCCACCCCGCGCCTCCCGCATGCCTCCTTTGGATGCGCGCAAGCAAGGGCAACCCTCTGGTGCCCTTGGCTTGGCCCAAAACCGCTCGCAGCGCCACTCCGGCGAGCTCCCGCCGCAGTTTTGGTCGTCGTCGGCCGAACTCCGGCGACTGCCGACGTGGCACGCCTAATTAGCACTAATGACCCTGTTAAACTAACCCCGTGGCACTGACAGTGGGCCCCGTAGCGGGTCAAAGCCCGGGTCAACGCGGGATTAGCCCCTGTGTCACTGACGTGTGGACCCCACACGTCAGGTTTGACCTGGACCGCCCGTTGACCTGCTGAGGTCAGCATGAGGTCATGCTGACGCCATAATTCATTTTCTGGAATTATTTTAATTCTAAATATTCAGGAAATTCCAGAAAATGCCTAAAACTTCTAAAATTCATAGAAATTCAACCGTAACTCCAAATTAAATAAATTATATATGAAAAATTATCAGAAAAATTCAAGGAATCCATCTGTACCATTTTCATGCATGTTAGAACAACTTATCACTACTGTTTAGGGCAAATGAAGTGAATGGCATTTGAATAATCACATATGGAGTTTGAATTTGAATTTTATATTCAAACCAACTTCATTTAATCTGTTGCTAGTTGCATTAGCCCAAAACACATTCATTTTGCCATGTCATGATCATGCATCATATTGTGCATTGCATTGATTGTGTTCCCTTCTGTGTTGCCGGTATTTGTCCCCTCTCGATAGACGTGATACCGATGATGTGATCGTTGACACTGATGAAGACTCAATGTTATCTTCAGAAGTGCCAGGCAAGCAAAACCCCCTTGTTCATTCCGATACAATCCTACTCTCTCGCTCCTGCTCTCTTTTACTGCATTAGGACAACACCGATTCAACTGTTACATGCTGCGGTAGTTGAACCCCTTTATCCTCTGCATGACCTGTCATTGCCACAGTAAATAGATGAAACCCACTAGCATGGGTAGGAGTTGTTTGAGCCCTGATGTGCCTACTCATTCATGTTTGTTTGTCATGCCTGCTACTGCTTAGAGTTGAGTCAGGTCTGATTCATCAGGGATGAATCAGTGGCGTGTGAACATGTCCTACTGTGTGTGAGCTAAGTGTGTGGACACGATTTGGTAAAGGTAGCGGTGAGAGGCCATGTAGGAGTACATGGTGGGTTGTCTCATTGCAGCCGTCCTCAGGAACTGAGTTCTGTGTTTGTGATCCATGATTCAGCTACTACCACGCATTGGGCCCGAAACCAATGGACCCTCTCGGCTTCTTGATCACCCTTGTCCTCTGTCCAGGAGTTGCAAGTAGTTTCTGGTGTTTGTAGTATGCTGGAGGCCGTGCGCAGCGCTGACCGTAGGGGTGGGCTGTGATGCGGTAGGCACGTGGCCGGGTAAACCGGGCGCCCGTTTGGTGTCACGGAACCCTGTTCACATCGTTTGGGGCTGTGAGCGAAACTCCGGCCGGATCTCCTGATGGATGGAACCCGAATAGGCGATAAACCTGGACTAGAGACTTGAGTGTTTGGGCAGGCCGTGGCCGACACCCACGTTGGGCTTCCGCTTGAAGGTTGCCGAGTACATGTCGTGTAAACGGCGGTAAGTGGTGAGAGCGTGTGTGAAGAAGTACACCCCTGGAGGGTTAACATCATCTATTCGAATAGCCGTGTCCGTGGAAAAGGACTTCTGGGTTGCTTATATCAGTTCATAGACAAGTGAAAGTGGATACTCTAAAATACGCAAGATAAGCGTGAGTGCTATGGATGGCGTTCTCGCAGGGAGACGGGAGCGGATCCATAGTGGTGTATTGATATGGTGAATATGTGGACTCGTGTGCGCCACCTCAAAAGAGTTACTTGCAGTCGTAGTTTAGGATAGCCACCGAGTCAAAGCTGGCTTGCTGCAGTTAAACCCCACCACCGCTTTGTTGATAATGATGCATATGTAGATAGTTCTGATGTAAGTCTTGCTGGGTACATTTGTACTCACGTTTGCCTATTTTATGTTTTTGTAGAGAGACTTCGGTCTCGCTAGTAGTTTCACGTGGACTTCGACGTTTAGCTTGATACCTCAGCTACGATCTTGTGCCCTCGGCAGGATCTGATAGATAGTCAGGCTTCTCAGCCTTTTTCATTTATAGATGTCTGTACTCAGACATGACAGCTTCCGTTTGTGCTTTGACTTGTATGCTCTGAATGTTGGGTCGTGAGACCCCTGTTTGTAATTTCTCGCTCCTCGGAGCCTATTGAATAAATTACTTGAGTCGTAGAGTCATGTTGTGATGCCATGTTGTAGTTGCACATATCGAGCATATTGTGTGTATGTTATTGAAATGCTTGGTATGTGTGGGATCTGACCATCTAGTTGTTATCTTTAGTAGCCTCTCTTACGGGGAAATGTCTCCTAGTGTTTCCACCGAGCCATGGTAGCTTGCTACTGCTCCGGAACACTTAGGCTGGCCGGCATGTGTCCTTCTTCGTTCCTGTGTCTGTCCCTTCGGGGAAATGTCACGCGATGAATACCGGAGTCCTGTTAGCCCGCTACAGCCCGGTTCACCGGAGTCCTGCTAGCCCAGTGCTACAGCCTGGATTCACTCGCTGATGACTGACACGTTCGATGCTGGGTCATGGATGCCTGTCCCTGTAAGTCTGTGCCACTTTGGGTTTACGACTAGCCATGTCAGCCCGGGCTCCTTATCATATGGATGCTAGCAACACTATCATATACGGGTGCCAAAAGGCGCAAACGGTCCCGGGCAAAGGTAAGGCGACACCCGTGGGAATACCGTGCGTGAGGCCGCAAAGTGATATGAGGTGTTACATGCTAGATCGATGTGGCATTGAGTCGGGGTCCTGACAGTACCTTCACCATCAGTGCCATGCTCGACCCTAAATAGGAAAGCGTGCTCGTTGCTTTCCTGGGGGCGAATGTCGATGTGTTTGCATGGCAACCATCTAACATCCGCGGTGTTCCCAGGAAAGTAATTGAGCACCACCTTGCCGTCTGTCCTCACGCGTGGCCCGTCAAGAGTTAGGAAGCAAGCAGTGGAGCGCCAAGAATTCATTGCTGAGGAGATCAAGAAGTTGGAAGCAGCAGGCCTTGTCAGAGGAGTGCTCCATCCTACGTGGTTGGCCAATCCTGTAGTTGTGCGCAAGGCGAACGGGAAATGGAGGCTTTGTATTGACTTCACTGATGTTAATAAAGCTTGTCCCAAAGATCCATTTCCCTTGCTGCGCATTGACCAGATTGTCGACTCCACGGCAGGATGTGATTTTCTTTCATTTCTTGATGCATATTCAGGATATCATCAAATCTTCATGGCAGAAGAGGATGAGGAGAAAACCGCATTCATCACTCCATGTGGCACATACTGTTTTGTACGGATGCCTTTCGGGCTAAAGAATGCTGGATCAACGTTTGCAAGGGGAGTTCACGAAGCTTCTGAGCCACAGTTGCACAGAAATGTAGAAGCTTACATGGATGACATAGTGGTCAAAAGCAAAGATAGAGCAACTCTGATCCAAGATTTGGACGAGACATTCGCAAATCTGCGCAAGATCAACCTCAAGCTTAACCCCGAGAAGTGCATGTTTGGAGTCCCCTCCGGCAAGCTTCTTGGGTTCTTTGTGTCTCAGCGGGGGATAGAGGCCAACCCCGACAAGATCAAGGCCATTGAGCAGATCGAAGCACCGAAGCGCGTCAAGGATGTGCGAAGGCTTGCCGGCTGCGTAGCTGCTCTCAGCAGGTTCATCTCTAAGTCTGCTGAGCGCGCCCTGCCATTTTTCAAAATTTGAAAAAGGCAGGTCCAATGAAATGGACTCCGGAAGCGGAGGCTGCGCTGCAGGACTTGAAGAGATATCTGTCCTCCACTCCAATACTTGTCGCACCTAAGCCACAAGAGAAGTTGCTGCTATATCTAGCGGCAACCAATCAAGTGGTTAGTGCTGGAGAGGGAGGCAGATGATGAGCCAGCGGTCGTGGCAAGCACGTCCAGCGACAAGCAGGGGGCTTCCCCGACAAGCTCTGATCCCGACAAGAATGGATCCGCACAGGAGGAGGTGCAGAAGAAAATGGTGCAGCGCCCAGTTTACTTTGTCAGTTCCCTTCTACAAGGGGCTAGATCAAGGTATTCTGGTGTGCAGAAATTGCTTTTCAGCCTTCTCATGGCCTCGAGAAAGCTGCGCCATTATTTTCAAGCACATGAGATCACAGTTATCACTCGCTTTCCGTTGAAGAGGATATTGCAGAACCCAGTAGCAACTGGCAGGATTGTCGAGTGGGCACTGGAACTGTCAAGCTTTGGCCTCAAGTTTCAGAGTACTTCAACTATCCAGAGCCGAGCATTGGCAGAATTTATAGCGGAATGGACGCCACCACCTGATGAAGAAACTCCAGAGACGAGCATTCCCATCAAGGAAGCAAGCAAAGAATGGATCATGTACTTTGATGGTGCCTTCTCGCTACAAGGCGCCGGTGCGGGCGTGTTGCTTGTCGCACCCACCGGAGAGCACCTCAAGTACGTGGTCCAGATGCACTTTCCCAAGGAGCAAGCGACAAACAATACTGCAGAGTATGAAGGTTTGCTTGCCGGACTCAGGATTGCTGCAGACCTTGGGATCAAGAAGCTCATTGTTAGGGGTGACTCGCAGCTTGTCGTCCGCCAAGTTAATAAAGATTATCAGAGTCCGTTGATGGAAGCCTACATTGATGAAGTGAGAAAGAAGAGCACTTTGACGGCCTACAAATGGAACACGTTCCGAGCGCTCAGAACGACATTGCAGATGGCCTGTCAAAGTGCGCCGCACTCAAGTTACCTGTGGAACCAGGGATTTTTGTGCTCAAGCTAACTCAACCATTTGTAACACCATCAATTGGACAGAGCAAGAAGAGGAAGTTGGTTTCTGGTGACTACTTTCTGGCAGAGCTTCCCGAAGCCGCCGCCAAGAAGGTCCCCAAGATCAACACCAAGAGTGCTGAGGAACAGTCTGCTCCGACAAGCCCTAAGGTTTGTTCCGTTGAAGCAGACGCTCCCGACAAGTTTTGCTCCGGCAAGCTTGCCGGGGAACATCAAGCTCCGGCTGAACCGCAGGTTCTTGCCGTAGAAGCAGATGTTCCCACAAAAAGCATTTGTGCCTTTAGTCCTTGTTGCCGAGCCGCAAGCTCCAGCATGGGCGCAGCAGATTGTCCGTTTCCTTCAGACAGGAGAACTTCCCGAAGAGCAAGAAGAAGCGGAGAGAGTAGCCCGGCAATCAAGTATGTACCAGTTTGTCGATGATATACTGTATAGAAGAAGATTCAACGGAGTGAAATTGAAGTGCATTCCCCGGGAAGACGGACAGAAGCTGTTGGCGGAGATACATGGAGGCATATGTAGTCATCACATTGGCGCAAGAGCACTTGCCGGCAAAGCTTTCCGGCAAGGTTTCTTTTGGCCAACAGCCCTCCAAGATGCAACTGCACAAGTAACCAAGTGTGAAGCGTGCCAGTTCCATTCCAAGCAGATACACCAGCCAGCTCAAGCTCTCTAGACGATCCCTTTATCCTGGCCATTTTCGGTCTGGGGGCTCAACATCCTCGGCCCCTTTCCCCGAGCTGTCGGGGGCTTTGAGTACTTGTACGTTGCAATCGACAAGTTCACAAAGTGGCCGGAAGTGGAAGCAGTGAGGAAGGTGACAGCACAGTCAGCAGTCAAGTTCTTCAGGTCGATTGTTTGCCGTTTCGGAGCCCCTAACAGGATCATCACTGACAATGGCACACAATTCACGAGCCGCACCTTCATGCAGTCCGTCCAAGATCTTGGCGCCAAGGTCTGTTTCGCTTCTGTTGCTCACCCGAGAAGCAACGGTCAAGCGGAGAGGGCAAACGCTGAAGTGCTGCGTGGGCTCAAGATCAGAACTTTTGACAGGCTACACAGGTGCAGAAAGAACTGGATCGAGGAGCTGCCGGTGGTTCTTTGGTCGATCAGGACGACGTCAAATCGAGCCACTGGCCAGACACCTTTCACTCTAGTCTATGGAGCAGAGGCAGTTCTCCCCACGGAACTCGTATACGGATCGCCTCGAGTGCTCTCTTATGATGAGCTTGAGCAAGAGCAGCTGCGACAAGATGACGCGCTGTTCCTTGAGGAAGATCGTCTTCAGGCTGCTGTACGAGCTGCTCGCTATCAGCAAGCTTTGCGCCGCTATCATAGCCGCAAAGTTAATGCCAGAAGTCTCGAGGAAGGCGACCTTGTTCTTCGGCGCGTTCAATCCGCCAAGAATTCCAACAAGTTGACGCCGAAGTGGGAAGGCCCTTATCGGGTGAAATGAGTCACTAGGCCCGGCGCTGTCCACCTTGAGACCGAAGATGGCTCTCCGGTGAGCAACTCCTGGAACATTGAGCATCTTCGTAAGTTTTACCCATAAGGCGCGGTTGCCGGAACCCGTTCCGTCAACCACCTTTTGTACAAGCCTTGCCGCTGTTGCATGTAACCCTTTGTACAAAGCCGGGCGCAGATCCCGTGCATAAATAAAGATCATATGCTCTGCACATCTTGTCAAATTTCATGCTTTTTTCTTTTTTGCATGTATTGTCTGACACTTTGTGCAGCACTTACCCCCGGTAAGCAATAACGAGCCTTAAAGCTCCATATCTTTATTTTCTCTTCTTTCTTTCTCTCAAGAAAAAGGAAGGTTCCCTCGCCCACAAGTTCACCGGGGGGAAGGAGGAGATAATGGTGTGGACCGGGCATCGTTCAAGTATCGCCTTGCCGGGACGCAAACGACAGAAAAAGCTAAGTTGCCAAAGTTTGAGCACAATCAGTTTTAAGAATTTAAAGTTATCTTCCTCGAACGACCGTACTCTGTATGGAAAACCTGTGCGCGGAGGAACCAACTCGTAGCTAGTTGCGCCCTTACTTTGTTTCGAGTCCGCTCAACAACTTAAGTGTGCTGCAACTAGTTGCGACAAGGTTTCTTGCCGGAAGCGACACCGCCTGCAGGCTGCTGATGTTCCGCACTCAACGCGCGCGGCAAGGGTGCCTGCGCCGGCAAGTTCCCTGAAAGCGCAGGGTAGAAAAACATACAAAGGAAGGAATCAAGTAAAGGGAATAACATAGCAAATACTGCCCAAAATAAAGTTATATTACAAAAATGACTTGCTGCGCTCCAATAGATTGTTCCCTTAACATGTTTGGCAGCGGCAAGAAAAAGGAGAAAACACGCGGCCTAATCTACGCGGCCTCCATCCACCCTCCTGACTACATTCACCTTGTCCACAATGGGTGCGACAAGGGCCTTGAGCTCTTCAAGATCAGCACCCGCCGGCAGCTTCTTGAGGACGTTGGTGAGGTTGAGGCCCGGGTTGCGGAAGAGCACCTTCACCAACACCTTCTCCAGAACTCTCGCGCAGATTGCACGCGACTCGTCAGCCAGCTGCTTTGGGATCCTTTCCTGGAGTTGTTGGAGAGCCGTCGGCACGCCCTTGAAGAACAGAGTAAGCCTGGCGCTGGGCTAGAGGTTCTCGTCGGAGGAGTACCCGAAGCCCTCCAGTTCCAGCTGCGTCAGCTCCTCGTCGATGACTGCGGCGATGTTGACGAGGCCCTCCATCCAGAGCTCCACACTATCCCTGAAGGTGTTCTGGGTTTCGGCGGCCCTTATCAGCAGTGCCTCGTTGGCCTTGAGCTCCTCCTTCAAGTCCGCCTCCCGCTTCTTGGCGCCGTCCAGCGTCTCAGTCAGCGTGGCCAGCTTCAACTCTAGATCAGCATTTGAATCCTTGGCGGCACTCAGCTCTTTGCCCCTCTCGAGGAGGCGACCCTGCAGCTCGCCATGGGCAAGGGCGTCCTTCTCACGCTCGCGCTGGAGCGCGGCAAGCTCTTCGTTCGTCGCCTTGAGGGTGGCTTCTAGCTCCGTCACCTTCACCTCCAGCTCCTTCTTGGCGGCCTCGGCAGCTGCAGCAGCATCCTTCGCTTCCTTGAGGGCTCCGCCAAGTGTCTCCTCGCGCGCAGCAAGCTCCTCCTCAAAGCTGTCCAAGTTAACCTTCCGCTGCGTCAGCTCGCCTTCTCTCATGGACATCTCCTCGGCGGCAAGCCGCTGCTGCTCTTTGGCTTCAGCCTTCTCGAGGAGGAAGGCTTTCCGCGCCTCGGCGAGCTGCGCCCTCTCCTCTGCAATGGACCGGAGGGCCTCTTGGTTGCGGCTCTGGAGCTCCTCCGCATGCTTTTATATGTCCACTCCCACCTGCGCGACAAGCGCTTCCCGGGACTCTAGTTTAGCTTGTCGGGCGCGGTAGAGCGACACCAACTTCCGGAGCAGCTGCTCCTCCTCAGACTAGTCACTGCTGCTGCTTGGCGCGTCAATCACCGCCAGCCCAGCGGAGGCGAGCACTTCTCCATCAAAAGCTTCTCCTTCGACCGGCGCCCTGGAGCTTGATGCCCAGGGGAGCTTGATGAAGACACCATCACCGGCCTTCAAGTAGGCGCCGGGTTGGGGCTCTCCGGAGCCCGGCGCTGCGTCAGCGGCGGAGGGATCGGCGGTCGGTGTAGCGCCTTGCGCTCCTGCTGCCCCCGGGTCGTCAGTGCGATCGCCGGACCCCTCGCCAGCTCCAGCGCCAGCAGCCTTGGCGGCCTCTTCGTCGGCAGGATCATCAGCGTCGGCCTCTTCTTCGGTGGCAGCGGCATCGTCAGTGTTGCCGCTCACGTTCTCCTCGCCGGTGGCATCGGTCTCCATCGGCTCCGTGGAGGGAGGATCTGAAGACAGGAAGAGGGATAAAAAGTCAAGCAAATATCCAAAAAAGAAGATCAAAAGAAGAAGAACCCAAGGGAAGTTTTCTGCCAAGACGGATTACCTGTGCTGGGCTCTGTAACCATGGGCTCCACCACCGGGGGATCACTGGTCCCGTCCCTCGCCGGAGAACTGCCCCTTGCCGGGGACCTCTCCCTTGCCGGAGAGCGCTCCCTTGCCGGGGAATTGTCCCTTGGCGGCGTAGTGGAAGTAGATAAAACCTCAGGGGCGGCCTTTGGCTGTTCCTGGTGGGCCTGTTCTGCTCCTACACAAGCAAACCAACAATCAAGATATCAGCAAGGAAAGAACATCCATGCGCGCCTGACAGCGGGAAGTAAAATTATGTACTTACGCTGGGGGATGCGCTGGGGGCTACTTCGGGGAGAGATTGCCGGGTCCGACAAGGTGGTCTCGGATGCGTCCTCTGTTGTCACAGCAGGATCGTCCTCGATGACAACCATGGGGACCTTGGCCCTCTTCGCCACTCTCTGGGCCAGAGTCCTGGAAAGGGACAGGGTTCAGAAGAAAGCAGCTCAGATAAAAAACAAGAAACAACAAGAATCGAAGAAATATAAGTACAACAAGAAGAAAGTCTTACTCCTCTTCCTCTTCTTCCTCCTCGTCGGAACTGAGCGCGGAGAGGTCGAAGTCTGGTACTCTTTCAGTGCGACGGGGCGGAGGAGTAGGCTCCCTTGGACGCTTGGCGGGAGCTGCGGCAGGATCAGAAGCAGCAGCTCCAGAGGACCCCGCTCCAGTTGCCGGCGCGGCATGAGATGCTCCCGCGGCAACGGTGCTTGTCGCGGTGGAGTGTGTCCCGCGGCGCGGCGGCTGTTGGCCCGTCTACCGCCCTGCTATGTCTCCAGTCCTGCGGAGGCGCCTTCTTGGTGGAGCTGGGGGCTGCACTAGGGGCTTCGCTTGCGGCAAGTTGCTTGAAGACGGCTGGACGCTAGCACCCTCGGCGGGCTCGCTCATTTCGGCTTCGGGCTCTCCCTCGCCGACGACCTCCCCGACAAGCTCTTCTCGGTCGGTAAGGCTTGCCGCCTCAGCTGCCTCTGCCTCCTCCACAGTAAACCCGAACTCACCCGCGGCGGCGGCCGCCGCCGCCTCTTCTGCCCTGGTGGCAATGCGCCGCATCTCGTTGTCGGTGGTGTCGCGGGTGAGGCTCCTCTGCTCGTCGACGCGGACCGCCACCTCCACCAAGTCGTCGAAGAATTGCTGCACGACGTCGTCGGCGGGCTCCTGCCAAGTTGGGATAATCCCATGCGAGTCGCACTCTGGCATCATTGCACGGATGCGATCGAGCTGGGAGTTGTTGCACAATGGGACGACGCCCTGCGGCAGCCTGAACCACTCGTGATGGTTGGGGTCGTGCTTGAACAGTTCCTTGAGCGTCCCATCCAACTCCAAAACAGTGAAATTAAAGTTGAGGCCCAGGCGCAGCCTCATGATATCCGCCGGACCCCCGAATAGCCAGGCGGGTCTCCCCCTCTCCTGCAGAGGGGCGATGCGGCGACGAAGAAAGTCCGCGCCAACAACCCCTACAGTGAGCCCGGCAAGCCTGAGCCGCAAGATCCGGGTGGTGGCGATCTTCAGTCTAGCATCGTCCGCCACCAGGGCGCTCCAATCGCCGCCGCGCACTACTCGGGCTTGGCGCAAGTTGGTGAATGGCTGTGGATTCTCATCAACAATCCAACACCACTCCGCTCTCCACTCCTCCCATTTGCTATGGAGCTCCCCCTCCAGATAGACCTCCTTCATACCAACTCTCGAGATCCAGGCGATCCCACCAGATAAGGGCTCTCCCTTCTCGACCCAAGGCATGAAGTAGTGGCGAAAAAGATCTACGTTGGGGTGGATTCTGACAAAGTTCTCGCAGAGATGTGCGAAAACCGCCATGGTCAGAACGGTGTTGGGGGTGAAATCAAGGAGATGGAGCCCGTATGTGTTCGTGATATCACAGAAGAAATCGGAAAAGGGCGGGCAGAGCCCGCAATAGAAGAACAGTGCAAAGAAGGGGTATCCTTTTGGACACCGTTTCGAAGTGGAAGCTTCGGCGGAGAGTACCTGCGTGCGCGGATGCGCCCGCGTCTCCGTCGACCAGAAGAGGTAGAACCATTCCCTCAGCTCCTTCGTGGAGAGCTCAGGGGGAAGAGTGCCCGCTCCTTTCGCAGCGCCTCAAGCCGCAGCGCCTCGACCGACTTCGCGCCCTTCCCTGTCTACGGAGCCATGGCGGATGGCGGTGGGGGAGGGCGAGGGCGTTGGCGGCAACGGCGGCGACGGGGGGCGGAGCGCTGCTCTCTTTCGGCTTTGGGAAGCGGAGGGGAGCGGCGGAGCTTTCTGAGGAAGAAACCCCAAGTGGTGAAGGTGGAGGAACAGCCCCTGTTTCCCCTGCTTATAAAGAGTAGGAGGCGAACGTTATGCTTTTTCCGAATAAAGAATCACCCACGCTCTCTCCCATGATGCCGCCTTCGACGCGTGCCGTTACGGGAGGGCGCGGTGGATACGGAGTTAGATATGGTGTGGACCAGGCCGCGTGTGCCCGTGCCCTGTTTTAGACCTGGCCCAACAGCGCTCGGCACCGTGTATGGCCCAGGCCCGGGGGCTCCTGTCGGTGTACTAAAGTAAGGGGTACCTTAGTATCCCGAACTTGTGCACGGGCAGTCGCAGCGCCCCGCGGCAAGGCTTGCCGGGTGCCCGCCAAGATCCTCCATAGTTCCTATTGAAGCCATTCAAGAACAAAGTGTCTCAACTGAGAAGACAAGGCTCCGGCAAGAGGGACTTGCCGGGAAGGACAAGGCCCCGGCAAGAGGAGCTTGCCGGGAAGTCCAACCAAGTCATTTCAAGAAACTTGCCGCGACGCGCCGCGCGTCCCGGCAAGACCCGGCAAGCGACAAGTTTCCGGGCGCGACAAGACAACGACCGCGGCAAGGCGCTTGCCGCGGCGAAGCCACCACTCTGTGCCCACGTTCCAGCGCATCCGTCGACGTGTCGCCGCAGGACCGTTCCAGGCGCACGTGGCGGGAAGCTGTGCAGCCAAGCGGTGCGAGGTGGCAAGTGGAGATGACGAGAAGACCATCGTGGCGAACGGTGGCGCCCCTAACGGTCGCTTTTCTGCACTGTTTGGGCGATGCGGACGGGCATTTAATGTCTTTCTCCCCTGCCGTCAGAGTTAGGTAGGATCCACTGTAGAAGCAGCTGTACCAACCGCAGCTCTTTTTACACTTTTACCCCTGCATGCGTTGCCACCTGTCGGTGACCCCTTGAGCCTATAAAAGGAGGCCCATGCGCAACGTAGAAGGGGTTCGACTCATTCGAAACTACAACACTCCCACGCTCTCGAGCAAGAACATAATACAACCACAAAGCAGCAGTAGGAGTATTATCTCTCCGGAGAGCTCCGAAGCTGGGTAAAAATCGCTCGCGTGCTCCGCCTCGATCCGCTCTTCGTGCGCCCTCCGCTCCCTGCCGGACCGAAAAGGGACCCTGCCCCATAGGTGTTAGTTTCCCACGACAGAGGGTTTACTGGTTTGTCTGTCGTCGCCGGAGAATAACAGCATGTGTGGGTGAGTAGAGGGATGGCTAGGCCAGGGATGGGAGTACGGTGGGGCGGTGAGGCTTGCGCGGCAGCATAGCCGGTCGCGGGGAGGAGGGAGCAGGCAGTCCCGCCGGCACTTGTTTGAGCGGCTGGAGCAGGTAGAGTAGAGATTGAAGAAGCACGACGGCCGCTGGATGGACATCCAACAATCACTGCTTGTGCGTCAACCTTTTTTTAGGAAAGCCTCAAATCTGTGGAAAACAGCATATAGGCCATCTGCCATTATTCTAATAATTTCCAGCCCATTTGCTAATTCTTACGGTTTTTTTGGAGCCCATATTCTTTTTGTTAGCATTATAACCCATGTTGTGGCCACGGTTAAAAAATTATACGAAAATTTTGCATATGTCGGTGCGGTCTAAACTGCTTTTAATCCCGAAATTTCGAGTCAGATTCAAACTGATTATAAAAATAAATGTATATCAATATAATATCCAATAAATTGTCCACGCATAAAAATCAATGCGATTTAAAGTCTTGAAATGAAAAAAAGATATTTGAAACTAATTGCCGGTTTGATGTGTTTTAAAAATGTACATCCCATTTCTCATTACTGATAGGCCATTTTCTCGGCCAACCGAATGAAGCTCTCCTCGTCTTGAAAGATTTGCAGCCCAACTGACCTCACAAAGCGTACTTGACAAATCACAAAAAACCGGGCTAGCCATTTTCAGAAAGAAAAACAACTACTAGGATGGTCTGTGGTAAACATAAAAGAAAAGGTTGTCTAGACAGGCCAGAGTGTCCCGCACAGCCCAGTTGACACCCTGCTTCCGTCTCAAAAACAAATTAGATAAATGCCACTCCAATTATGGCGATTCATAAAAATGCCATTGCAATTTCCAAACTTTGAAAAATGCCACTGCAATTTTTGCAAAATTCTAAAAACGCCAATGCAAGTTGCAAACTTTGAAAAACGCCACTCCAAACTTCGAAAAATGCCAATAGAAATGGCATGAAATGGCATTTTTCAAAGTTTGGAAATTGCAGTGGCATTTCTCGGAAACACCAGATTTGGAGTGGCATTTATTAAATTAACCCAAAATGAAAATAACTGGGCGAGCTGCTGGGTCCCTGGTGTCAGCCGCTCGTTGTGCAATTCTCTCGTTTATTGACTACGTTGACAATGGCATGGGACCCAGATGTCAGAAATCCATTACGAGGAGCCACTTTTTTTATTGGCTTGAAATAAGGAGGCACTTGCTTGCATACTACCATGACCTTAGCGAGTCCTTGCTGTCATCCTCTCCACGTACAAAGATCTCCTGATTGTGTACGTGTCAACTTGGTAGGCCCACAAGACAGCCTCTAAACACATGGTGGACAAATACAACCCATTTAAAAAAATAACAACCCATTGCATATGTTCAAACGGAAAGTTCAATATTCAGAGCAAAGTAACAGGTTTGATCCACATATAGAGTACTGAACTTCCACGTTGACAACCATCATAGCTAAGTTATCTATCAACTCCCACTAATACTCTAGTAGCATACAAGTACTAACTTACTCTTAGCTAACTAGACGATGTTGGCCGCCATCTGCTGTACACGCTAAACGCTGGCACCGACATCCTCCGCCTCGCCTCTGACTTGCTAGAGGTGACATAGGGTGCGTTGCTTGCACGCGTTGGCCCTTTCCATGCCGGCGTGGTCCACCGAAGCTTCGGCTTCTAAGCGGGAAACCCACTTAACGAGCTGGTAGTAAAAATCAGCGTCGCGAACACGTGCGTGTCAGACAGCCTCTAGGGCACTTTGCCGGTCGTTGGCCTCCATGCAGTCGGCCCAGTTGCGGGCGCTCTGCTCTTGACTCAGACCGTCGGTGTGTTGCTGCTCCATGTCCCATTGGCGACGCAAATTGGCGATACGTTGGTCCTCCACGACGCAGTCGCACTCCAACAACTCCTGCTCCTCCGCCAGGCGGTCACGCTCCAACAAGTCCTTGATCTCCGCATTGCCATCTAAAGACAGATGGAATGCTTCCTCCCTTTGTCTGCCTTCCGGTGAAAAATGGAACACTAAATCCGGCGGTGACCGCCTCCGGCCTCGCCTACCACGGATGGGCGGGGGCATGGCGGACGTGGCGAGAGCGAGGATAAGTGGCGAGTGACGTCGAGCCGGTGGGGGCTTATGAGGATATGGCGATTTGGCTCACGGTGCTACCGGAGAAGGCCGGGAAACAGTACTTATAGGCGGAAGGTAGCGCGACGGTCATCAGAATTCAATGCATAAGCAGGCATGGCTTAGCGCACCAGCTTTCCATGGAAAACTAGAGAAACTGAAATTATGACCATGTCGTCCCGTCCCGTCCGTGCTGCGTCGCACGCCGACATGACGGTCAAACGAGTGCACTCGAATCATCTCCCTCCTTGTCAATAATGATTGATCGGATTTAAAAGGCCCGCAACAATTAAAGCGCATCTTTTTTCGCATCAGTTAGCTACCTTAATTACGGTCGGCTATATGCAGGCACTTAGAATCGCTCGCAGCCAATACATGGAGCAGCATGCAACGAGTCGCAGCCGAGGGCACGCATGCAGCCACTTAAATCGCTGGAATTAATTAGGCTTAAACTTCTGCATGCAATTATTTATTGCCATGCCTTGGTCTTGCTGCTTTGCTCACGGGACTAATAATCTCGGACGGAGGGAATACCATGGTTGGTGAGAGGTTTGAATTAAGCCCTGCAACCCGGAAATGAGGTACTAGTATGTGCGTGATCCGCTATTTATTCGTGTAGGATCACGTAGGTTGTTTCTTGAATTGAGCCCTGCAAACCGTAAAGGAGGTAGTACGTGCGTGATCCACTATTTATCCGTGTAGGATCAAGTAGGTCAGATAGTGTATCTTGTCAGTTTCTTCAGAGGTAGGCATTTTTATTCAAAAAACTGCCACTTTGGATCTTGCGTCGCAAATAAAACTGCTAGGAGCGCATTAGTAGGCTAGCTAGTGATCGATCAGTAACTTGTGAACACTGAGCGAACAGAACTAAGTAACTGTTAATGCATCTCAATGATTCACAGATCGTATACAAATATGTAGCTCCAAAAGCAAAGATCAGCCACTTCGGATCTTGCGTCGCAACTAAAACCAACTAGTACGATTCCCATACATAAGATAAACATGTTAATGCATCTCAATGATTCACAGGTCATATTCAAATATGTAGCTCCAAAAGCAAAGATCTAGAAAAAACATATGTTCTTCCTAGTAACATGGATGCTTCTCTGGGCCAACATTCAGTATAGACTGAAAGACAAAAAAAATTTGTGAAGTCTACAATTCCTCTTGCAAAAGTAAGTGGTTTCACCAACAGATGGAACCATGTGAATGAACCGCACATGATGGAGGAACATGCACTGCAATACGATTTGGTCTTCTCTCAATCACACGACGAGACTATTTTCGGAATACAAACTTTAACTTAGGGAAAATGATGCCCATTGTATAATTAGACCAAAGCAGTGAAGCACCTAGTGTTGGCTAATAAATAGTACAGTACTACTTTTCTGCAGTCCATGAAGTGACTATCCAATCTTTCTGTGTATATTTTCAAATGGCACTGCATGCTGTGACTATACTATTCTCTTCTACAGTTCAACCAAATTTGCAGTCACTTGTTTGTTTGCCAAATAGCAACGGGCAGACATCTCTGTGTGCACAAATATCAAGCAGCTAGTAAACATATACGACACCTTGTATTTTCGGTTTAAACATGTCTCTTCTGCTTAGCATCTGTCATGTTCTGCACTGGACAATTTGATACAGTTATGTTTTGCCCTAGACAATTTCATACTGAATTGATTTGCTGGTTTAGAGTAGAAATATAGTGCTTATTCTTCATCAGACCAAGGATATCCATGTCCGCAGTGATGGAAGAGGTGAAATCGATACAACCGAAATTGAGCACCCAATCATTGAATCATGTCCTGCACCTCCAATGTAGGTCGACCTTGCCAATAATTTCACATGCAAACCACTAGTATTAGTATCTAATGAGAGTACAAAAAGATTAGCAAGATAGTACCAAACCATGTACCTTCGTAATGAACAGCTCGTAGTGCCACCAATTGGATATAAAGGTTCAGAGGAAAACATGCTCCTAATGTTGAACCAGTTGGACTTTTTGTGCAGTTCCACAAAAATTGAGCATCCCTGTTTGCATAGATATTGAAAGTGTGATTACTGTAAAAATGACACTAGTTGAAGCATAGACTCATAAATATAAGTATTCCAATTTCTTAATCGGAAAAGGTAGCAAGACTGTTTCTAACCACCTGTTTGAAGGAATAAATAAGGTAACAACGGCTGATGTCAGAAAGGCATATATAGTTCTTTTTGAAAGAATGATTGACTCCTGACCTTTCCTCTTCTTTTAAGCATATTTTGTGCAGTTCAACTAAAATAAAATGCCATCAATGCCTTGACAATTCAGTGACACTGTACAAAAGGAAATGACATAACATTACATCATGATGTCAGGTATGTAGTCGACAGGCATTAGAGACAAACATATAGACCTCCTCCGATAACATAATTGACATTAATTTTAACAAAGGTGTGACTAGCTTTACCGGGATAATTTGAGTGAACTCTACACCCTCTGTTCCCTAATATAAGACGTTTTCGCGGTTCAATTTAAAGTACCCAAACATCTAGTATTTAGAAAAACAGGTAGTAGTTTTCTTGAGCACATATCTGGGAAAGCTTGCCACACTTTATTTATGTCCATAGGCTAATGCAACACCATTCGAATACTACAAATATACACTGATCCAGTGGCTAGTGCAACAGTAGAGTAGTTATTTTATTACATGGTAGAGTACAATGGTTTTACTGAACAGATTTCAATAAACTCTAGCACTGCAAGATTTCGATAAGAATTAACAATATAAAATGTGAAGGTAACAAGTTTCAGCATTGGTATACTAGCTGTGCATGAGCATTAAACCAAATACAAAAGTCTGAAGGTAACTAGCATTATTAACTAATGACATCATAAAAAAATTGCAAACCATGTACCTCCAAGGTAAATATCATTTTGAACTCGGGGGGACCTTAAAAATTGCTATCCCAATCTTGATAATCGATTAAACATAAAAACTTGATTGAATGAATCAAGAGAACAGCCGGAGGAGGAGGTGCCCACTCTTGACCTTTCCTCTTGTCTTCATATTTTTTTGTGCAATTTAACCAAAATAAAATGACATTAGCGCCTTGGAATTTTGGTGACACTGTACAATTAAGTTATCTCATGAAAGTGAGGTATGTAATCTATAAGCATTAACAGTGCAAAAATCTGAAGGTAGTAACAAGTTTCATCGTTGGTATACTAGCTATGCAACAACATTAGAATTCCTTAGCTAAAAAATCTTTAATACATCCACAATAAACAGCTAACCCTGAAATAATCCAGTGTCATTAAATGGCATTGCTTAAATTTATTGGTGGAATTAGACTGAGTGCGGCATTAGTTAAAGGTGGCATCACTTTAGCAGTAGCATTGGTTGACTTGACTGCTGGCATTATACTAACAGCAAAAAAGTGGCAATAAGAGCATGGGAGGCCCATTCGGATAGTGGGCGCACCAGTATGATGTACCTCCATGGATGCAGAGTGGTGAGGGAGGTATGGTTGCCCAAAGCAACAAATATACATGCAACATATGTGGATTACGTCCCATTTTTGTTCTCTTTAGCCACCTTTTTCCTATGTGAGGACAACAAACGGATCGACCTGGTCATTCTCTATTGCGTTGTCATGCCTTTCTACCCTTCTTCAAACTAGAGACATGAGACTCATTCCTTAGCTACTAATTTTCCCCTTTTCAACCTAGATGTGGGTTCGATGCCTACTCTCTTGGACAGTACAGTCTCCCTTCCTTTCCTTATTCAACCCAGACATGGATTAGTCTGCATGAAGTAGGGTTTCCTTTAATAGTGCTAATTAAGGTTTTCGTCTGCGTGACCAGCAGAGCAGAGGATAGCAAATTGGGAACATGGTGGAGTGGAAAAAGATCCACATGCAGCGACGTGGCAGATGGGGCAATAGAACAAGGGTATGGTTCGAAAAGAGGTAGCATACCTAAGGGTCGGCGGGAAGTGGCTTCGCTCGTGGTCGTCGTCCTCCGCACACACTACGGCAGCGAGCTTGGGGACGGAGGCCATCCCTTGCGGGCGCTAGGTCTGAGAGGACGGCCTTGTCGTTAGTGCGTGACCTCACTCGCCGCCGACGAGTGCATCAACTCTACACGTACTTTTCTTCCCCGGCGGATGTGTGACCACCGGTGAGGAGAGAGAGTGAGGCCGTCTTTTTTAAATCTGGAGAGAGGGTGATAGTGTGAGAAGCAAGTGGGCAGCCCTTAGCAAGAAAGCGCTGAAGCTCCAGCTATATATCTTTTTTATACAAATATAACTAGAGGTGGAGTAGTGGTAGAGTAGTTTATATTTTCTCTACATACAGTACCAGCTAATCGTGCTTCAAAACTGAACAGCACGCCATTAAAGAAATAAAGGTTGATAACTAATGTGGCACCTCGGGCCAACGCGGCCAGATTGTATTTTGCACGAGAAATTACACACCATGCTTCGTCGACATGTGGTCCCGTTCCAACATGTCAGTGAGACGATGGTGAGTCCTTTTCTACTAGTATTTCCAAACGAACGTGTAGGACGGGGTGCCTCTTCGTGTACCGTGGCAAACTAGCAACCGTCCACCGACTCTTCGCCTTTCCCTCTCGGTTTGGAACTGTAGTCGCACACTCTTCCTCCCTCCTCTATTTGCCTTCACCCTTCCTTCTGCCATTGTTCGATCGTCTTCTCCATGGAGGGAATAGGCCGGAAACAATCCCGTTATTCTTGCCCCGATCTTAAAGATGATGTGGTGGAGGAACTCGTCACCTCGGCTAGCATGGCAGGTTCGTTCAAGACCATTCTCGACTCAACTAATAACATCATTACAAGGAACACAAGGGTCCAGGAGCGGTTTGATCTCCCCAATCTTGTTCGCCGTGACCCGGATGACTGGCACAGGGACGACGGAGGCCTCGCCTTGTGCAAGTTGATGCCCCTTGATAATGATACATATGATGTTAAGATGCCATCGCTTGAGGGTAAGGCTTGGGCAGGCGCAAATGGAGATTGGGTTGTTTATATTGGGTACAACTACGAGTGGGAACTTGTGAATGTGTACACTCGTCACCAGGTTCCACTTCCAAAAATCGCAGCAGACTGCCCAGAGGTTGAGCACACCGGCATTCTACGCACGTTCAAATACGATCATGGTGACTGTCTTCTACGGAAGATAAGAATTTGTCGAGTTCCCAACCGGACTTGGAATTACAGGAACTATGTTGTTGTAGCTATCTTCGACAAGCTTGTTACCATCCTTCGTGGTTCGACTTTTTTTGACTATAAACAGTAGGGTAAATACCCCACTGCAACTTTTATTAAAATAGATAAACAGACAACAAAAGTCTTGTGGGCTTGAGGTAAGCCCAAAGGAAAGAGAAAGAAAAAAGGAAAAAGAAGAAGAAGACTAAAAAAGAAGACTAACCTACAGCTAGTAAGAAAAAGGGACTAATAATAAAAAGAACAAAGGGGACTATACAAAAAGTTACAGCCAAGCATCCAGCCAAGTAGAGAATTGAGCTTCATACTTTTTCTTGATCCTGTATTTGAGTAGCTTTAACTCCTGAAAGAATATATGCTTCCAGCCATCAAAAGAGGGGGTTATATTTTCAAAGATCTTGTTATTTCTTGAAATCCAGATTGCCCATGAACCCAATATTATAATCTCCATAAAGAAGGGGCAATTGAGTTTGTCCTTGAGAGCTTGATAAGCTTCCAGTACTGATAAGTTATGTGTCCTTGAAGGCAGATGAAGTCCCAACATCTTACAGCAAAAGGGCATCCCCAAAAGAGATGGTGCAGAGTTTCTTCCTGTTGACAATTTCTCACTGCACAATTGTAGACTTCCAATTCAAAGTTTTTCCTTCTTAAGAGATTCCTGGTGTTGATTCTGTCATGTAACAGCATCCTGAAGAATTCTTTGTGCTTGGGTTGACAGGAACTTTTCCAAATCCATGAGAAGTGGGGAGGAGTTTTTTTGTGTCCAATTAGCACTTTATATGCTTTGATTGATGAATAATATTCATTTCCCCATATGTAACTCCAGGTATCCAGTGCATCTAAATATTCAGAGTGTCTTAGAGAAATGCACATGTCCTCCATTTGTATGAACTCCTCATATGCTTGTGTAGTAAGAGGCAGGTGGAATAAATCTTGGAGAAATTCAGTGTTGATCACTTGTTGAACACTCTTGTGAGGATCTTTAACAAAGGAATATAAGTGATCAAACCTGTGTTTAAGAATAAATTGGTCCCACATATCATCCCAGAATAGAGCACTTTTACCATCTCCCACATTGCATCTGGCTATAGCTTTGAATTGATCAATGAGTGCTAGGTTGGCTTTCCACCAGAATGAGCCCACCTTTTGATCCCCTGGAAGTTGTCCATTGCTGTAGTATGATTCCCAAATTAAATTGAGCCAAGGGATATCCTGTCTGTTGTAAAATTTATGAAGATTTTTCATGAGCAGGGCTTTATTTTGAGTGAAGATATCCAGAACACCCAAGCCACCTTGATCTTTTGGTCTGCAAACTGTGTGCCAAGCCACTAGTGCTGGCCTCCTATCCCCCATATCAGGACTCCTCCAAAGGCAATGCCTTAAGTATTTAATGATTTGTTGTTTAATTGTGATGGGAACATCCAGGCAACACATGAAGTAAACTGCTAGAGAAGCCAACACAGATTTGACCAACAATACCTTCCCTGCTTGAGTCATGAAAGTAGAGATGCTAGCAATCCTCTTAGCAATTCATTGTTCGACTAGATGGATATTGCTCAAAAATTAGTTTTTGTACACGGATGTGTATTGTGATGCAATTCAATATAAGGGCCTTGTGTTTTGAAAGTGCGTTATATCGACTAGAGGGGGGGTGAATAGGCGATTTATATGAATTCTTCACTGAGGAATTTGATGGTGAGGAAATTCCTTAACGAAGAACTACTTGCAGCGGAATAAGTACTCAGAAGTAAGCATAACAGAAGACATGCATAGTCATCATGATGAAATGAAGACAATCACAGAGTACAGAAAGCGTAAACACAGGATAACACAAGGTGAAGACAAACAGACTGAAGAAATTGAACTGAGGAAATTGAGAAAGTCTTCAGTCAAAGTCTTCAAACATAGATATGAACAAATACTCAACACAGGAATTAGGAAATGAATGAGTTGAGGAAATAGAACCAGTAGGGTTGGTGAAGACAATGATTTGGTAGACCAGTTCCAACTGCTGTCTCAGTTGTACGTCTGGTTGGAGCGGCTGAGTATTTAAACTCGAGGACACACAGTCCCGGACACCCAGTCTCTGAGCACGCAGCTCAGGACACCAAGTCCTCACCGTATTCTCCTTGAACTAAGGTCACACAGACCTCGTCCAATCACTCGTGGTAAGTCTTCAGGCGACTTCCAAACCTTCACAGACTTTGGTCACTCGGCGATCCACAATTCCTCTTGGATGCTCTAGACCATGACGCCTAACCGTCTGGAAGAAGCACAGTCTTCAAAGGTAACAAGCGTCGGATCCACGCAGGATCAAATCTCTTCAGTGATGCTCAATCACTTTGGGTTTGTGGGTGTTTGGGTTTGGATTTTCCTCACTCGATGATTTTCACTCAAAGTCCTCGGAGGATGGGTTGCTCTCAAATGACAAGTGTCAGTTTCTCTCGGAGCAGCCAACCAGCTAGTGGTTGTAGGGGGCGGCTATTTATAGCCTAGGGAGCAGCCCGACATGATAAGACATAAATGCCCTTCAATGATATGACCGTTATGTGGATAAGATATTTTGGGACAGCTGGCGCGTAGCACAGCAACGGTCGGAAATTTGACTCTCAAATTCCTCAGGGCTATCATGTTCCTCACTGTGTAGGCAATCCGCACTGGCGAATTCCTAACTCCTCAGTCAGAACAAATTCCTCAGCGACCAGAAGAACTTCGTCTCTGTCACTGAAGAAATTGACTGAACTGTATGAGATTTCCAATGGCTTCACTCGAAGGGATTGGTAGGTGTAGGATTTTGAGTTGAGCATCACATGGAAATTTTTCCTTAGTATTTCCTCGACCCCCTTTAACAGTACGGTGTTTCCTATGACTCAAGAAAGAGAAAAACAAAACTATGAAAACGAAAGTCTTCAAGCTTCATATTCCTCGCATGAATATCAAGTCTTCACGGACACACCAATTTCTTCACTTTCAAAGTCTTCATGAAAGTCTTCAGAATACCAAAATCTTCAGTCGAAGATATTCATTTTTAGGGGTCGACTTTCTCTGTAAATATCAAACTCCTCATAGACTTATAGACCTGTGTACACTCATAAACACATTAGTCCCTTAACCTATAAGTCTTCAATACACCAAAATCACTAAGGGGCACTAGATGCACTTACAATCTCCCCCTTTTTGGTGATTGATGACAATATAGGTTAAGTTTTCAACGGGGATAAACATATGAAGTGTAAGTACTGATATTGAGGAATTTGATTGCAAGATATAGAAGAACTCCCCCTGAAGATGTGCATAGTGAGGAATTTGCTTTTGAAGCAATGCACACTTGAAGAGTTGAATCATGGAGATCTCCCCCTATATATTGTAATTCATACATGCTTATAATATGAAGAATTTGAAATGCATGATGAAATATGGTGCCTGAAGAGATTTAGCATGTGAGCAATAATATTAACGAGGAATAAGCATGCAAAATCAGAGCACAGTGCATCAAAAGTATCAGAGCACCATCGGGTTTAAGATTACAACTCGATCCAATAAAAGTTTCAGAAGAGCGAGAGTTGTAACTTAACAAAAAACGCCCATATAATAGACCCGCTTGAAGACTAACTCAGATTTCTCCCCCTTTGTCATCGAATGACCAAAAGGATCGAAACTGAGGACTAACGCCCCTGAAGATATCAAGTTGATGGAGGAGCGCCAGCGTTGTCGGGGTTGGTTGTCGTAGTAGGGCCTGCCGCAGTGTCGTCCAAGTCTTCATTTTCATCAGTGGCGCGCGATGAAGAATAGGAGCTGGCTTCCAAGGAAGGAACCTTGACCTTCTTGAATTTCTTCGGTGGAGGTGCAGACCAGTCAAATTCTTTCTTGAGACCCATGCTCTTCAGATCATCTGCGCTGTAGATATGAGATAGAACAGCCCAGGTACGGTTGAAGGTTTCATGGAGGTAGTATTGGTTTTCCTCACTGCATTGTGGGTTGAGGTCATGTTGTGAAGAATTGAACCAAACTGACGCTTGACCCATTTATGATTGCGATCAACTTTCTGATGAAGACTGAGGAGTAACTCACAATCAGTCATCACCCTGGGTGCTGTTGCTTGAGGAATTTGCTTGGCAGAGGTGTTGGCGGCAGAATCATGTGTGGCAGAGTCATCATTGGTGGAGTAAGATGCAGCCTTGCGAAATTGACCATCCAATGGACGAATGCCTTCATCTATCACAGCAGTTGCCTTGCCTTTGTCATCAGCTGAGGAATATGTCCTTTTGAGGACTTCAATTGGAGGCAAGAAACTGGCATGGTTCAGAGTATTAGCCTTATAGTTGATTGAAGACCTTGTCCTGATGAATTTTATAATCCATGGTGCATAAGGCTTTAGCTCAAATGGTGAAATAGCAATATTGGCCAGAGTCCTCATGAAGAAATCATGGAAGTTAATGGGAACGCCATGAATGATGTTGAAAAGCATATTCTTCATGATGCCAACGACTTCTTCATCATTTGAGTCATGGCCTTTGATAGGACTCATTGTCTTCGTCAGAATGCGATAGACAGTCCGTGGCACATACAATAATTCCTTGACAAGGATTTGGTTCTTGGGGCCTGCCCTGGCTTCAAAGGCTTCATCAGCACTTGCATGTAATGATTTGTAAGCTCAGGTTCATTGTAGATGTAACGAGCACCATCAAGGGGAGGACTGAGTGGGAGGACACGAAGCAATTCAGTTGCTGGTGCCTTGTAGTGAGTATTTTCAGACATCCAGTCCAGCACCCAAGTGTTCACATCTTCAGAATTTCCTGTGATGTGCAGCGTTGCATAAAATTGAAGAATGAGTTCTTCATTCAAATCACAGATGTCGTTGCTGAAATTTAGTAATCCAGCATCGTGAAGAACACTCAGGACAGGCTCGAAGCACGGCAGAGATTCCATGTCCACGTGAGGAATGTGTGCATGCCCGAAGACTTTGTCTTTGTCCAATAGCACAGAGGAATAGAAGTTTGCTTGACTAGCAGTCCAGAAACGCCTCTTCCTTATGCAAGCAGAGTCATAGGGATTATAATCATTGAAGAACACATGCTCGTTGAAGAAATCAGCAGCCTTGAACTTTTGCTTCTTTGAGAAGGGATCCTTTGGCTTGGGCACAGGAGTGTCAGTGAGTTGCATCACAACCTCCGGAATCACAATGTCAGGTTCTTCAGGCTGAGGAATTTCTAGTTCCTCTTCAGTGGCAATCTGCATGTTCAGGGTATCAGCAGGAGCAGTTTCTTCAGCACTAATGGCTGGAATTTCTTCATGCACAGATGAGGTGGGATGAGTTTCTTCAGAGCCCATTTGAACAGTTGGTGCTGGGGACTGAGGTATTTGCTGTAGTGGAGTGAAGTGTGGGGAATTGGGATGCTGACTTTCCCAAAAGTCATCATTCATCACAGGCGTGGTGCATCCAATGTCTACGTCTTCATGTTCAAGTTCTTCAAGGCCAGCCTCTTCAGCTGTGAACTGAGGCATGGGCGAGGAAGCAGCAGGAGTTGAAGGGATTGCATCCACTTCAATTTCTTCATCAATCTGCTCTGACGAAGCAGCAGAATGATGTTCTTCATCAGATCCGCTAGGGATCACATATTCTTCACCATAAGGAACAAGTCCTTTGATGTCATGGTGGAAATCGGAACAACATCAATAGGGTTCTCAAAAGAGCTGGTCATAGTCTTCATTTTCTTCGGAGCTGAAGAATCTGAAGCAGATGATGCTTTCCTTTTCTTCACTGCAGCTTTCTCTGCAGCCTTGGTCTTCCTCACATCTGATGCAGATGGAAGGGTAGGAGTTGGTGTAGGCGCAGGAGGAGCTGAGGAATCTGGTTGAATTTCCTTAGGTGCAACTGATGTAGTTGCCCTGACTTCTTCAGTTTCTTCAGGCGCACCACTAGTGGATGCCCTGGCAGTTTCTTCAGCAGCTGGATGGAGTCATCAGCTCTGGAACTAGCATTTTCTTCAGCAGGCTGAGAATCATCAGCGGTGCTGGCATGTTCTTCAGTTTGCTGAGCAGAGGCTTCAGCATGAGGAATTTCATGTTGCGATGGGTCTGCAACATTGGTGAACTTCTTAGTCAGTTTAACAAACCTGACCTTCGCTCCTTGCCAATCAGCATAATAGGAATTGAAGTTGTCGCTGAGTGTTTTGATCTCAGACTGGATCTTGAGGAGTTCATCAGGTGTCATTTTGACAACATTGTTCTTCAGGTACTTCTCTTTCCTGAACTGAGCCTTCTTGATTTGCCTGGCCTTCTCAAATTTCCATTTTCTTCATTGATGAAGTGGGTCAGCACGTGACTTTGGCCAGGTGTCAGATGAAAATCAGGCATAGGAGTGTTTGGGTCCGCCAGAGATCAATGTAGTCGAGGATCACCTTAGGATCCAAAAGCAGTGGCACATTTGTGCCTTTAGTTCTAGCGGCCCTTTCTTGCCTGTCTCTGATGATATCTGCAAGTTCTTCATCATCAGCTTCATTGTCAGATGGCACATGGAAAGCAACTTGTTTCTTCTTCGGACTAGGGCGAGGACCTCGTCCAGCAGTGGCCTTTGTCTTCAGTAGAGTGGGGCCAGGTGAAGAATTTGGTGCAGCTGAGGAACTTGCTGAGACACCAGAGGCAATGGAGATGCATGTAGTCCTTTGGCATCAGGCCAAATGTACAGGTGTTGAGGACTTTGCCGGAGCAACTGAGGACTTGGGAGGAGTAGGAGCAGCATGAGGAATTGGCCGTGAGGGCTTTGAAGATACTGGCCGTGAGGGCGTTGCTGAGGAACTTGGCCGTGAGGGCACAGTTGATGAAGCACTTGGCCTGTGTGCGGGCTTCTTTGCCATTGATTTCCTAGGCTTGTTAGAGGCCTTTGTGGCAGCAGCAGTAGCAGAGTCTTCATTAAATTTCCTCACTACTTATTTGGCTTGTCTAGCCAACTTGGCTTGGCGCCTGGCCCATTCTTCAGGAAAATCCTCACCACGCTTGATGCTGGTGGGATCAGCTACTTGGCCAGGTGCCAATGGAGCTCTTGGGCATGGAGGATTTAGAGCAAATTTCTTCATATACTTTGGAGTTACATATCTGTACTCCCTCCATTCTCTTGCCCATCTCCTTTCAATCCTCTGTATGCGCACCTTGCGCTGATTTTTGTTCTCTTTGCCGAACTTGGCCTCATCAGGTGTGCAATAGTCCTTATAAATGTCATCAGGGATCTCAAAAGCAGTCATGACCTCAGGCTTCTTTCCTCCTTTCTGTGGTTTCTTACCTTCAGCCATATTCTTCAGATGAGGAATTTGAACAATTGAACACTCTGAAGAAGTATGCAATTTTTCTTCAAGGAACGCTGCAAATGAGTTAAGTTGATGAGAACCTAGTGATTCAGCAGCGGACATGAGTACCTGTGAACAGAGTATAGTTGCGAGGAATTTGAAGAGGTCATATGCGTTCTCAGAAGGTTTTCAAAATGAACAAGTTTGAGGAATTTGACCAGATGAGTCTTGAAGAATTTCACTAAGCGTACTTTGTCTTAGGTTCCAGAGTTGTATAGATCTACGATCCACACAATTGAGGAATCTTGAAGAAAATGAAGCTTAGGGAAACGAATCAAGAACAGATAATTTGTGAGGTGTTTTGTGTGTGAGATTTGAAGAATAAAACACCTTTGAAGATTTTGTGGAGAAAATTGAATCAAAGAGGGCAGTAAAAGTAACTTTTAATTACCCTGATTGAAGAACACGACGAACTGAGAAGAGTAGATTTGAAGCTCGTCAGTTCAGATCTTCCACGCCCTAACTTGGCGGAGGAAGACAGCTACGGCGGCGGCGGAGTGAGCATTTCCGCGGCCGACACGAGTACGACGGCGACGAGGTCGAGGCAGTGAAGCTCTTCCTCACCGGCGACGATGGAGTAGCGGCGGCGCTAGGGTTTGAGAAGCTCGAGTGCGGGAGAGAGCGGTCGAGCGGAGTAAAGGAAGTGAGGAAGGGTGAGGGGGTATTTATAGTCGCAGTGAAAAACTGTTCGCCCGAAGATTTAGGACGAACGTGCCCCTGGCCCTTCTCATTCGCTTGACATGTGTCACCCACGTACTGAATAGTGGAGATCGTGTTAGATCGTGGGTGAATAGATAAGTCTATCGTGGGAAACGGGACGGTTTGAGCGGCAAAAACCGAAAATTTGGATAAGATAGTTTTAAAGTTTCGTTCGCAATTTCTTCAGCTGACAAGGACACAGTGAAGATTTTGAACGAGTTTCAAATAGAACGCACATGAAGAATTTGTGAATAGATTGGGTTGAGTATAGCATAGAGGGGGAAGGGTCCGATCACATTCACTTAGCAGAAAATGCAACTTGAAGAAATAGCCATAAGTGAATGCTGTAGAGGACATAAACCCATATATATATATATATATATCTAGCCAATGAAGAAAAACGACGGAAACAGTGAAGATTTTGCAAAGTTGAAGAATTTGAAAAACTGAGGAATTTCAAAACTGAGGAAAAACTCAAATTGAAGATTTTCAACTTTTGTGGTGGCGTGACCCACCGTATAAGAATGATGATTTCAGACACCGCGTACAATTGTCGTAGGGTTCTGAGAATCAAATTCTTCATTAATTTCTTCACACTTAGAGTGTTATTCTTCATTGATTGAAGAAAAACGTTTCTTCATGTGTTGCACATCTAAGTCATCAATTTTGCATAAGTGTTAGGATGTGTGTCCTTTTCAAAGAACATTCGAAGACTCTAAGATATTTAGCTCACACCGCAACTTGCTAAATTTCTTCTCATCCAAGGGCTTTGTGAAGATCTCGGCTAGCTGTTCTTCAGTCTTCACAAGTTCAATAGCAATGTCGCCCTTCAACACATGATCACGAAGAAAGTGATGACGGATCTGAATGTGCTTTGTCTTCGAGTGCTGAACTGGGTTATGAGCAATCTTGATGGCGCTCTCATTGTCACAGTAGAGAGGCACATTCTTCATGTTGATGCCGTAGTCCTTGAGAGTTTGCTTCATCCACAGCAATTGAGCACAGCAAGAACCAACAGCAATATACTCAGCTTCAGCAGTAGACAGTGATACGCAGTTCTGTTTCTTCGAGGACCAACAGACCAGAGATCGTTCGAGGAAATGACAAGTACCAGATGTTGACTTGTGATCCACACGATCACCAACATGGTCAGAGTCAGAATATCCAATGAGATCAAAAGTAGAGCCCTTGGGGTACCATAATCCTAGTGTTGGTGTGTGAGCTAGATATCGAAGAATATGCTTCACAGCCTTATGGTGTGATTCCTTCGGTGAAGCTTGAAATCGGGCACACATGCAAACACTAAGCATTATATCTGGCCTAGATGCACATAAGTACAATAAAGAACCAATCATGGAGCGGTATACCTTGTGATCGAAGTCAATACCATTTTCATCAGTGCATAGATGGCCATTTGTGGACATAGGAATTTTGACTCCTTTGCAATCTTGCATGCCGAATTTCCTCAGTACATCCTTGAGGTATTTCTCCTGAGATATGAATATGCCATTGTGCTGTTGACGAATTTGAAGACCTAAGAAGAATTTCAACTCTCCCATCATAGACATTTGATATTCTTCACTCATCATATAGGCAAATTCATCACTATAACGTTGGTCAGTACAGCCAAAGATAATATCATCAACGTATATTTGGCACACAAACAGTTCACCATCATAAGATTTAGTAAAGAGAGTAGGGTCGAGTGAACCGGGTGTGAAGCCATTCTTCACGAAGAATTCCTTCAAAGTATCATACCACGCCCGAGGGGCCTGCTTGAGGCCATAGAGGGCCTTGTTGAGTCTGAAGACTTTGTCAGGATTCTTTGGATCTTCAAAACCTGGGGGTTGAGCAACATATACTTCTTCCTCAAGCTTACCATTGAGGAATGCACTTTTCACATCCATTTGATATAAAGTGATATTATGATGGTTAGCATAAGCAAGTAATATGCGAATAGCCTCAAGTCTAGCAACAGGTGCAAAAGTTTCATCGAAATCAATTCCTTCAACCTGTGTGTAGCCTTGAGCTACAAGTCGTGCCTTATTCCTCACCACAAGGCCATTTTCATCTTGCTTGTTGCGGTAGATCCACTTTGTGCCGATGATATTATGCTTGCGAGGATCTGGACGTTTGACCAGTTCCCAGACATTATTGAGCTCGAACTGATGTAATTCTTCTTGCATGGCCTGAATCCACTCAGGCTCCAGAAATGCTTCATCTACCTTAGTGGGCTCTGTGATAGAGACAAAAGCATAGTGCCCACAAAAGTTAGATAAATGTGAAGCTTTTGAGCGTGTGAGAGGACCTGGTGCTTCAATGTCATTGATGATCTTTTCAACTTGCACTTCTTTTGCAACGCGAGGATGAGCTGGTTGTCGTCGAGGAATTTGATCAGCATTTTCTTCAGCACCATTTTCTTCAGCATTTCTCAGGTACATCAGCTCGACGATCTTCGCGTTCTGGAATGAATTCTTCAGTAGATTCTTCGGTAGGAATGACATCCTCAGTAGCCTTGAACTTGGTAGAGTCTTCAGGTGCTGGTTCATCTATCACAGAAGGTAGGTGCTCTCTTTGCGAGCCATTAGTTTCATCGAACCGCACATCTACAGTTTCAACAATCTTGTGAAGAGTGATGTTGAAGACTCTGTAGGTGTGCGAGTCCTTTCCGTAACCAAGCATAAAACCTTCATGTGCTTTCGGTGCAAATTTAGCATTGTGATGAGGATCTCTAATCCAACATTTAGCACTGAAGACTTTGAAATAACTCACATTGGGTTTCTTGTCAGTGAGGAGTTCATAGGCAGTCTTCTTGAAGAATTTGTGAAGATATACTCTGTTGATGATGTGGCACGCGGTATCAATTGCATCAATCCAAAACCGATGAGGTGTTTTGTATTCATCAAGCATAGTGCGAGCCATCTCAACAAGAGTTCTGTTCTTGCGCTCCACGACGCCATTTTGCTGAGGAGTATAAGGAGCAGATAATTCATGAGTAATACCAAGTTCATCAAGATAGCCATCAAGACCGGAATTCTTGAACTCAGTTCCATTGTCACTCCTGATGTGCTTGATCTTCACACCAAAGTTGGTTGAAGCCCTCGAGGAAAATCGTTTGAAGACTTCCTGCACTTCATGTTTGTAAGTAACAATGTGTACCCATGTGTAACGAGAGTAATCATCAACAATAACAAAGCCATATAGAGATGCCTCATTAGTCACAACAGAATAATGATTAGGACCGAAGAGATCCATGTGAAGCAATTCAAATGGTCGAGTGGTAGTCATGATAGTCTTCGCTGGATGCTTGGCCTTGGTCATTTTCCAGCTTCACAGGCACCACACAGGTGATCCTTGAGGAATTTGACATTCTCAATGCCAATGACATGCTTCTTCTTCGCAAGCGTGTGCAGATTCCTCATGCCAGCGTGACCAAGTCGACGATGCCATAGCCAGCCTTCTGAAGCTTTTGCAAGTAAGCACACGGCAGGTTGTGGTCCTGTAGAGAAATCAACAATGTACAAGTCTCCTCTCCTAAAGCCTTCGAAGACTTTGGAATTGTCAGCTTCCATGATCACAACACAACGATACTTGCCAAAGACAACAACCATATCAAGATCACAAAGCATTGAGACAGACATGAGGTTGTATGCTAAGGACTCGACAAGCATGACTTTGTCCATGTGTCGATCCTTAGAGATCGCAACCTTACCTAGACCCAATACCTGACTTTTGCCTTTGTCAGCGAAGATGATATGCTTCAGATGTGACGGTGTTAATGGAGCATCCATCAATAGATTCTTGTCACCAGTCATGTGATTTGTACAACCACTATCGAGGACCCACTCGTTTGCTTTGGGTTGATCATCCTGCAGATGAATTAGTGCAGCTTACAAACTCATATACTTCATCAGTGAAGAATATGACATCAGTATCATCAGTTCAATTTCATCAAGCAATAGCACAGATAAGCAGTATTGAGGACGTGTGAAATGAAGTTCATTTCATCATGATTAGCCTGCGTCCTTTCAGGCATTTTGTCAGGCCCCCAGCAAATTCTTCAGACGTTAAAGCACGTCTGGAGACCTGACCCTGCATAAGAGATTAGTTCTTTTTCTTCACCACCCACATCTGGAGGGGTGGCAAAGAGTTCATCACTCTGCGAGCACCATATGAGAAAGGTGGCAAAGATGCCAAACCATTTCGTTTCACATAAGAGGGGTTAGGGTAAGCATATGAATAAGCAGAGAAATTCTTCGAGGACTTATGAACATAATGATTTGAAGAATAATGCACATATTCATAGCCCTTAGCTCTACCCTGCGAAACAGAGTTGTTAGCACGATGATGTTCATATGAGGACTTTGATCCTTTTGAGGAATTTGATCCATGTGAGGAATTTGGTCCGTATGAGGACTTGGATCCATATGAAGAATTTGGTCCATATGAAGAGTTTGATCTGGGGTTCCTGTTCTTCACTGGTGGTGTCATGAGGACATTCACCTGAAGACTTTCAACATAACTTTTGGGAACCCAGATTTTCTTCATAGGGGAACCGTTCCTGCAGTTAGTGCCAACATATCTAGCAAATACTTCACCATTCTGATTTTTGAACAGTTTATAGTTGGAGTCAAATGACTCATCAGAAGAATGAGGAGATTCACATGTAAAGCCAGATAAGTTAGATGGATCAACTGGAGGTCCCTTTGCAGCAACCCATGAGGTTTTGGGGTACTGCTCAAGCTTCCAATATGTTCCATCAGCATTAAGTTTCCTCTCAAAGGCAATACCCTCTTTCCTAGGGTTTCTGTTGAGGATCTGCTTTTTAAGCACATCACAAAGAGTCTGATGCCCTTTGAGGCTTTTGTACATGCCTGTCATGTACAATTCCTTCAGCCCTGCATTGTCAGTGATACTAGCAATGTCCTCAGATGAGGAATTAGTGATAGCAGAGGCAGGTGAAGAATTTGTAACATTTGAAGCATTTGAACATTCAGGTGAAGAATTAGCAGATTCACGTTCAATGCACTTTAAGCATGGAGGATCAAATTGTTCCTGAGTGGCGCTGATTTGTTGAGCAAGTAATGAATCGCGCTCCTTCTGAAGATCTTCATAACTCACTCTTAGCTTCTCAAGATCTTGCTTTCTTTGAAGAGATTCAGAAGAAAGCTTCTCGTGATCAGACAAGAGAGTATTATGTTGATCTTGAAGGGCGTCAAACTTGGAATGAAGTCTCTGAAGACTTTCAGCCAATGCTTTTGACTGATCCATTTCTTCACCCAACATATCATCGCTCTTATTTAGCATGTAGTGAACTTTTTCCAAGGCTCTTTGTTGTTTATGGGCAAGGGAAGCAAGTTTGACATAGCTAGGTCCAAATTCATCGCCAGATTCATCATCACTAGATTCGGATAGGTAGGATTCGGTTACCTCAGCACCGTTTGCCATAAGGCAGGGGGTGGTAGACGATGATGATTCTGGTTCGAATGTCATCGCATTGAGAGATTCCTTGTAATCCTCAAACCAAGGATCATGACGAGTCCGATGACCTTCATAGACCTCAGAGAGACGGTCCCAGATTAGCTTCGCGTGATTGAGATGCATGATGTTCCTGAACTGATTTCGGGACAGACTAGAGCAGATGACATCCTTCGCTGTGAGGTTGAGCAGTGTGTACTTGCGAATGTCATCAGCCTCAGCCATCTTGCATAGATCGGTAAGACCGATCTCGGTGACGGTCCACAGTTTGCTGTCCATAGCCATGAGTCGCTTTTTCATCATGGCCTTCCACCGAGGATACTCATGACCGTCAAAGATGGGGCAGGAAACGTTCCTCGATCCTGCAGTCGACATAACTAAAACTCCAGGTGGTTAAACCAAAATCACACAGAACAAGGGAGTACCTTGCTCTGATACCAATTGAAAGTGCATTATATCGACTAGAGGGGGGGTGAATAGGCGATTTTTATGAATTCTTCACTAAGGAATTTGATGGTGAGGAAATTCCTTAGCGAAGAACTACTTGCAGCAGAATAAGTACTCAGAAGTAAGCATAACAGAAGACATGCACAGTCATCATGATGAAATGAAGACAATCACAGAGTACAGAAAGCGTAAACACAGGATAACACAAGATGAAGACAAACAGACTGAAGAAATTGAACTGAGGAAATTGAGAAAGTCTTCAGTCAAAGTCTTCAAACACAGATATGAACAAATACTCAACACAGTAATGAGGAAATGAAAGAGTTGAGGAAATAGAACCAGTAGGGTTGGTGAAGACAATGATTTGGTAGACCAGTTCCAACTGCTGTCTCAGTTGTACGTCTGGTTGGAGCGGCTGAGTATTTAAACTCGAGGACACACAGTCCGGACACCCAGTCCTGAGCAGCAGCTCAGGACACCAAGTCCTCACCGTATTCTCCTTGAACTAAGGTCACACAGACCCCGTCCAATCACTCGTGGTAAGTCTTCAGGCGACTTCCAAACCTTCACAGACTTTGGTCACTCGGCGATCCACAATTCCTCTTGGATGCTCTAGACCATGACGCCTAACCGTCTGGAAGAAGCACAGTCTTCAAAGGTAACAAGCGTCGGATCCACGCAGGATCAATCTCTTCAGTGATGCTCAATCACTTTGGGTTTGTGGGTGTTTGGGTTTGGATTTTCCTCACTCGATGATTTTCACTCAAAGTCCTCGGAGGATGGGTTGCTCTCAAATGACAAGTGTCAGTTTCTCTCGGAGCAGCCAACCAGCTAGTGGTTGTAGGGGGCGGCTATTTATAGCCTAGGGAGCAGCCCGACATGATAAGACATAAATGCCCTTCAATGATATGACCGTTATGTGGATAAGATATTTTGGGACAGCTGGCACGTAGCATAGCAACGGTCGGAAATTTGACTCTCAAATTCCTCAGGGCTATCATGTTCCTCACTGTGTAGGCAATCCGCAGTGGCGAATTCCTAACTCCTCAGTCAGAACAAATTCCTCAGCGACCAGAAGAACTTCGTCTCTGTCACTGAAGAAATTGACTGAACTGTATGAGATTTCCAATGGCTTCACTCGAAGGGATTGGTAGGTGTAGGATTTTGAGTTGAGCATCACATGGAAATTTTTCCTTAGTATTTCCTCGACCCCCTTTAACAGTACGGTGTTTCCTATGACTCAAGAAAGAGAAAAACAAAACTATGAAAATGCAAGTCTTCAAGCTTCATATTCCTCGCATGAATATCAAGTCTTCACGGACACACCAATTTCTTCACTTCCAAAGTCTTCATGATAGTCTTCAGAAATACCAAAATCTTCAGTCGAAGATATTCATTTTTAGGGGTCGACTTTCTCTGTAAATATCAAACTCCTCATAGACTTATAGACCTGTGTACACTCATAAACACATTAGTCCCTTAACCTATAAGTCTTCAATACACCAAAATCACTAAGGGGCACTGGATGCACTTACATGTTTGCTTCCACCACTCATGGCACTGTTTTTGCATGGGTTCCTCGTAGTTTTGGTACGTTTGTCTTCCACCGTAATTATAATTGTTTCATCCACATGCATGCGGGTTAACAAGTTTCCCTTTACTAATTAACCTTCTTCTTGTGTTTCCAAGGTCCTATGAACATTCCACCACCTATACTTGAAAAATTTTATAACCAAGGGGGAGATGATGATGGTGATGATCACGAGCATGAGGACGAGCAGGGCCCATATACTCAGTGGCGCCTGGCAACTAATTCCGATGGATCACCCCTTCTTGTCTGTATACAGCCACCTGCCGATGTTACTACTAAGGAAGCAGGTGTTGTGTCCCATGGTCGCACTAACCGGACCTATTCTAACACCCGTTGCATGGTATTCGGGATGGATACTAGTGTGCTAGAGCCAACACCTTCTCCCTGGTATAGAATTGATAGTGTTGGAGAAAACTCGCTCTTCCTTGGACAAAACTATCCAATGATGGTGAAATGCAATCCAACTGCTGTTGACACAACATTACTACCATTTATGAGAAGCAACTGTATCTATACCACGGACATTTCGGTGGTTCGCTACCCTGGTACTGATATAGTAGGACGCTTCAGCCTGGATGATCAGTCCTGCGTTGGTCTCGAGATCGACAATGGATGGCCCTTCCTAGAGGATCACTTGTGGTTCAAAGCAAGCATTTCCAACGCCGAGGATTGGTTGAGTTGAAGTTCATTTCATTGCTTGTTATTTGTTGTGTGATGAAAACTTTAGTATTTATAATGTATCCTTGTTGTCGTTGTGGGTTGATGACCTATTGTATGTAATAAAATGATATGCCTATGATAAACTTACTAAATTTATGAATGGCTTTCGAGTCGCTTCTCTGAGTGAGTGGTGCAACGAGGCAAAAAATATTTTCCCAATACATAATTGTACGTGCATTGAAACAGGTTATCGGATGAGGCCAATCAACAATAGTAGTACACTAGCTTCACATGCTTCGCGCGTCAGGCTAATGTGTTCGCTGTACGTAACCATCACCTCGAATCCTCGATACTACTACTATATAAGTAGTAGGAGTAGTAGGGTGGCATGGGCCAGAACAAGCATTCACGCCCAGGAGTACGGCACACGCCACCAGCACAACTTCCATTTGACACCATATTTCTTGGAGTCTGTGCTAGAGCAATCTGTTCAACCTCATCGTTTCTCTAACTCAGCCATCGCACGGCGGGCGAGGTGGGGGTTTGCCGATAGTCGGTTTCCTCAACTGTGGTCCCACTTGTAAGGCCAACTCCAACGCACGACGCCAAATGGATCTCCGTTTTGCATGAACTCCAACGATAATTTTGACTAGAAAAGCATGACCAAAGAAACAAGAACCACAAGAATACATTTTTGAAGATATCCAACTTCCATAACTGCTCCTGTAAGTTGGATTAGTGCCTTCTCAATGCACTCATTGTTGATCTGCGGAGACTCGATCTTGCATGCTTCTTTCTTGTTCGAGTGTAAAGAAGTAGACGTTGCTTCATCGCATCTAGTCTCATGTATAGCCTCTATTCTATCAACAAGTGCACTAGTCTCATCTCTAGCCTCTATGCTAGCTAAAAGTGCTACAACATCTACTAAATTGCGCTCTATCAATATATCGTTGTACTCTTCTTCCCAATACCAAAACTTGCATCCATTCTACACAATAAAATTTTAAGCTAGCACAACTAGTCTAATCCGAGAGCACAACCGAATATTTGGTCGGGTTCTTCCTCCTTTTTGCCGACACGTGGGACATCCAGCATCCAGGTCGTGTCATGCAAGAAAATAGAGTGGTAGTTAAAGCCACATGATGCGCATCTTCGGTTAAACTGTAAATAGAATCTTACTACTCTTGAGTAACTGCAAAGGCGGCCACCGAAGATCTTTATTGGATTTGTTTTTCATCACCAGCACGTCGAGGTGAAAGATGTGCAAGTTCAGTCGGTCCTCTTGCGTTTTCACTGACATGTGGGACCGCATATGAGCAAAAAGACGATGGGCTCCATGCTTCCGCTGGCTGGCTGAGAAGACAGATAGAGGAGGGCTGAGCAAGGACTACAAGAAATTTGTTCTACGTAACCAGCACCTTGATATAGGCTCGATATAGTGGGGTGGCATGGGTCATAACTAGCATTCACGTCTAAATTGATATAGGCTCGATATAGTGGGGGTTTGCCGATAGTGGGTTTGCTCAACTGCGGTCCCACTTGCAAGTGAAATTGCAACACCACATGCATTCCCTTGAGCGGCGTGCCGGACCAATCGTGTCGGGTGCTACGTCTTGAGCTTGCGTTGGTTTTCCTCGAAGAGGAGAGGGTGATGCAGCAAAATGTAGCGTAAGTATTTCCCTCAGTTTTGAGAACCAAGGTATCAATCCAGTAGGAGACTCCTCAAAAGTCCCACGCACCTACACAAACAAACTAAGAACTCGCAACCAACGCAATAAAGGGGTTGTCAATCCCGTCACGGCCACTTGCGAAAGTGAGATCTAATAAAGATAGTATGATAAGTTAAATATATTTTTGGTATTTTATAATATAGATGCAAAAAGTAAAGATGCAAATGAAGGTAAATTGAAAGCAAATATGATAAGAGATAGACCCGGGGGCCATAGGTTTCACTAGAGGCTTCTCTCAAGATAGCATAAGTATTAGAACAAATTACTGTCGAGCAATTGATAGAAAAGCGCATAGTTATGAGATTATCTAGGCATGATCATGTATATAGGTATCACGTCCATAACAAGTAGACCGACTCTTGCCTGCATCTACTACTATTACTCCACACATCGACCGACTCCTGCTTGCATCTAGAGTATTAAGTTCATAAGGACAGAGTAACGCATTAAGCAAGATGACATGATGTAGAGGGATAAACACATGCAATATGATATAAACCCCATCTTGTTATCCTCGATGGCAACAATACAATACGTGCCTTGCAACCCTTTCTATCACTGGGTAAGAACACCGCAAGATTGAACCCAAAGCTAAGCACTTCTCCCATGGCAAGAAAGACCAATCTAGTAGGCCAAACCAAACTGATAATTTGAAGAGACTTGCAAAGATAACTCAATCATACATAAAAGAATTCAGATAAGATTCAAATATTATTCATAGATAAACTTGATCATAAACCCACAATTCATCGGATCTCGACAAACACACCGCAAAAAGAGTTTATATCGAATAGATCTCCACAGGAGAGGGGGAGAACATTGTATTGATATCCAAAAAGACAGAAGAAGCCATCTAGCTAATAACTATGGACCTGTAGGTCTGTGGTAACCTACTCACAACTCATCGGAGGGGCAAGGATGTTGATGTAGAGGCCCTCCATGGTTCATTCCCCCTCCGGCAGAGTGCCGGCAAAGGCTCCAAGATGGGATCTCGCGGATACAGAAGGTTACGGTGGTGGAAATTGTGTTTCGTGGTGCTCCTGGATGTTTTCGGGGTACGTAGGTATATATAGGAGGAAGAAGTACGTCGGTGGCCGCCCGAGGAGCCCACAAGACAGGGGGCGCGCCCTACAGGGGGGGCGGCCCCCTATCTCGTGGGGCCCTCGGGAGCTTCTTGACTTGCACTCCAAGCTCTCCGGATCATGTTCATTCCAAAAATCACGCTCCCGAAGGTTTCATTCCGTTTGGACTCCGTTTGATATTCCTTTTCTTTGAAATACTGAAATAGGCAAAAAAACAGCAATATGGGCTGGGCCTCCGGTTAGTAGGTTAGTCCCAAAAATGATATAAATGTGTAAAATAAAGCCCATAAACATCCAAAAGGGGTAATATAATAGCATGGAACAATCAAAAATTATAGATATGTTGGAGACGTATCAAGCATCCCCAAGCTTAATTCCTGCTCGTCCTCGAGTAGGTAAATGATAAAAAAGAAATTTTTGATGTGGAATGCTACCTAGCATAATTCATCATGTAATTTTCTTTATTGTGGCATGAATGTTCAGATCCAAATGAATACAAAATAAAAGTTCATATTGACATAAGAAATAGTAATACTTCAAGCATACTAATCAAAGTAATCATGTCCTCTCAAAATAACATGGCTAAAGAAAGTTATCCCTACAAAATCATATAGTCTGGCTATGCTCTATCTTCATCACACAAAGTATTTAATCATGCACAACCCCGATGACAAGCCAAGCAATTGTTTCATACTTTAATAATCTCAAACTTTTTCAACTTTCACGCAATACATGAGCGCGAGCCATGGACTTAGCACTATATGTGGAATAGAATGGTGGTTGTGGAGAAGACAAAACGGAGAAGATAGCCTCACATCAACTAGGCGTATCAACGGGCTATGGAGATGCCCATTAATAGATATCAATGTGAGTTAGTAGGGATTGCCATGCAACGGATACACTAGAGCTATAAATATACGAAAGCTCAACAAAAGAAACTAAGTGGGGTGCATCCAACTTTCTTGCTCACAAAGACCTAGGGCAATTTTGAGGAAGCCCATCATTGGAATATACAAGCCAAGTTCTATAATGAAAAATTCCCACTAGTATATGAAAGTGACAACATATGAGACTCTCTAACATGAAGATCATGCTGCTATTTTGAAGCACAAGTGTGGAAAAAGAGATAGTAGCATTGTCCCTTCTCTCTTTTTCTCTCATTTTATTTTTTCTTCTCTTTTTTTTCTTTTTTCTTTTTTCTTTTTTTTCTTTGGCCTTCTTTTTTTCTTTTTGTCCTTTCTCTTTTTTTTTGTAAAGTTCGAAGCCTCATCCCGACTTGTGGGGGAATCATAGTCTTCATCATCCTTTCCTCACTAGGACAATGCTCTAATAATGAAGATCATCACACTTTTATGGATTTGCAACTCAAAGCTAGAACAAGATATGACTATATATGAATGCCTCCGGCGGTGTACCGGGATATGCAATGAATCAAGAGCGACATGTATGAAAATTATGAAGGTGGCCTTGCCACAAATACAATGTCAACTACATGATCATGCAAAAAGCAATATGACAAAAGTAATGCGTGTCATATGAACGGAACGGTGGAAAGTTGCATGACAATATATCTCGGAATGGCAATGGAAATGCCATAATAGGTAGGTATGGTGGCTGTTTTGAGGAAGGTAAATGGTGGGTGTATGGTACCGGCGAAAGTTGCACGATACAAAAGAGGCTAGCAATGGTGGAAGGGTGAAAGAGTGCGTATAATCCATGGACTCAACATTAATCAAAAGAACACATATACTTGTTGCAAAAATTTAGAAGTCATCAAAAACCAAAGTACTACGCGCATGCTCCTAGGGGGATAGATTGGTAGGAAAAGACCATCGCTCGTCTCGATCGCCACTCATAAGGAAGACAATCAATAAATAAAATTGTGCTCCAACTTCATCACAAAGCGGTTCACCATACGTGCATGCTACGGGAATCACAAGCTTCAACCCAAGCATTCTTTAAATTCATAATCACCCAACTAGCATGACTTTAATATCACCACCTTCATATCTCAAAACAATTATCAAGCATCAAATTGATCATAGCATCCAATTCACTTTCTATGATAGTTTTTATTATACCCAACTTGGATGCTCATCATTCTTGGACCAACTTTATGATCATAGCAAATACCATGCTGTTCTAAAAGACTCTCAAAATAATATAAGTGAAGCATGAGAGACTAGCAATTTCTTCAAAATTAAGACACCACCGTGCTCTAAAAGATATAAGTGAAGCACTAGAGCAAAAACTATCAAGCTCAAAAGATATAAGTGAAGCACATAGAGTATTCTAGCAAATTCTAATCAAATAGGCTTCTCCCAAAAGGTGTGTACAGCAAGTATTATTGTGTTAAACTAAAAAGAAATGACTAATATAATACACGACGCTCCAAGCAAAACACATATCATGTGGCGAATAAAAATATAGCTCCAAGTAAAGTTACCAATGAACGAAGACGAAAGAGGGGATGCCTTCCCGGGGCATCCCCAAGCTTAGGATTTTGGCTACTCTTGAATATCTTGGGTTGCCATAAGCATCCCCATGCTTAGGCCCTTGCCACTCCTTATTCCATAGTCCATAAAAGCTTTACCCAAAACTTGAAAACTTCACAACACAAAACTCAACAGGAAATCTTATAAGCTCCGTTAGTGAAAAAAATAAAACCATCACATAAGGTACTGCAATGAACTCATTATTTATTTAATTTGGTGTTAAACCTACTTTATTCCAACTTATTTATGGTTCATAGACTGAGTTACTAGCCATAGATGCATTGAAATAAGCAAACAACACACGAAAAACAGAATCTGTCAAAAATAGAACAGTCTGTAGCAATTTGTAACTAACGCATACTTCTGGAATTCTAAAACTCCTACCAAAATAGGAAGTCCTGGAAAATTTGTTTATTGAATATCAGCAGAAAGAATCAACGCAAAATCACGTTCCTGTGATTTAACAAAATTATATTCGTGCGCGCAAAGTTTCTGTTTTTCAGCAGAATCAAATCACCTATCATCGTAGGTTATCCTATAGGTTCTAGTTGGCACAAACACTAATTAAAAGATAAAAACACATATAACCAGAAGGTAGATGCAAAATTTATTACTAAGCAGGAGCAAAAACAAAAAACATAAAGAAAATTGGGTTGCCTCCCAACTAGCGCTATCGTTTAACGCCCCTAGCTAGGCATAAAAGCAAAGATAGATCTAACGAGTGCCATCTTTGGCACTACATTCATAAGTAGCACGCATGATAGATCCATAAGGTAATTTGACTTTCTTTATTTGAAAGTGCTCCATGCCTTTCTTTAATGGAAATTGGAATCTAATATTCCCTTCCTTCATATCAATAATCGCACCAATCGTTCTAAGGAAAGGTCTACCAAGAATAATAGGGCAAGAAAGATTGCAATCTATATCAAGAACGATAAAATCTACGGGCACCAAATTTATATTTGCAACAATAAGAACATCATTGATCCTTCCCATAGGCTTTTTAATGGAGGAATCCGCAAGGTGCACATTTAAAGAGCAATCATCAAGATCATGGAAACATAGAATATCACATAAAGTTTTCGGAATCGTGGAAACACTAGCACCCAAATCACACAAAGCACAACACTCATAATATTTAATTCTAATCTTTATATTAGGTTCCCACTCATCATTAAGTTTTCTAGGCATAGGAACTTCCAAATTAAGTTTTTCATCATAAGATTGCATCAAGGCATCAGCAATATGTTTGGTAAAAGCTTTATTTTGACTATAAGCATGAGGAGAATCAACAATGAATTGCAACAAGGAAATACACCCTTTTAAAGAACAATTATCATAATCAAATTCCTTGAAATCCGTGATAGTGGGTTCAACATTATTAGAAGTTGAAGATTCTCCAATCTCACTTTTACCAAATTTAACATAAAGATGAAAAGACTCCGAATTTTTGGGATGCCTTCTAGGCAAAGTTGATTCATCATCACTCCCATAATCATCAAAATTCATATTGCAAAACATAGATCTAATCGGAGACGCATCAATAACTTTAAGATTCTCATCATTATTTCCATGAATACTAGAAGAACACGCTTTTACAAAGCTTTGTTTTTTAGCACGCAATCTAGCGGTTCTTTCCTTGCACTCGTCAATGGAAATTCTCATTACTTTGAGAGACTCATTGATATCTTGCTTAGGAGGAGAAGATCCAAGTTTAAGAGAATCAACATCAAGAGAAATTCTATCAATGTTCCTAGCCAAATCATGAACTTTGAGCAATTTTTATTCAAGCAAAGCATTATTTTTTTTTAGAAATCATAAATTCTTCCACACTATTCTCAAAATCAGAGGGCATCTTATTGAAATTACCATACGAATTATTGTAGGAATTTCCATAATTATTAGAGGGATTACTAGGGAACGGTCTAGCATTGAAATTTCCTCTATAAGCATTACTTCCAAAACTATTCCTACCAACAAAATTCACATCCATAGATTCATTATTATTCTCAATCAAGGAAGACAAAAGCATATCATTGGGATCAAGAGGAGTATTTTTAGTAGCAAACATCTTCATAAGTTCATCCATCTTTCCACTCAAAACATTAATTTCTTCTATAACATGCACTTTTTTACTAGAAGATCTTTCGGTGTGCCATTGAGAATAATTAGCCATAATATTATCAAGCAATTTTCTAGCATCTCCTAACGTGATTTCCATAAAGGTGCCTCCCGCGGCCGAATCTAAGAGATTCCTAGAAGCAAAGTTCAAACCGGCATAAAATTTTTGTATGATCATCCATAAATTCAAACCATGAGTAGGGCAATTGCGAAGCATCAATTTCATTCTTTCCCAAGATTGGGCAACGTGCTCATGATCAAGTTGTTTAAAATTCATAAGATCGTTCCTAAGAGTGATGCTTTTAGCGGGAGGAAAATACTTAGAGACAAAAGCATCTTTGCACTTGTTTCAAGAATCAATACTATTTTTAGGCAAAGACGAAAACCAAACTTTAGCACGATCTCTAAGTGAAAACGTAAATAACTTCAATTTGACAATATTGTTATCCGTATCTTTCTTCTTTTGCATATCACATAAATCAACAAAATTGTTTAGATGAGTAGCAGCATCTTCACTAGGAAGGCCGGCAAATTGATCTTTCATAACAAGATTCAGCAAAGCGGTTGTCATACACTGATTTTCATGGCACAACACTTAAGATGATAAATCATGATAAAATGTGGTTTGACAAAAACTTTTGAGTGATTTGGACTTTGCCTTGATTGGATTTTGTCTGTTGTTTGCAAGTGCTCTAAAAATAAAATAAATCCTCCAACTCTTATAATCCTTCTCCTTGATCCAAAACTTCTGCCCAATGATCATACCATGTGTATAGTACAATATAGAATTTTCTTGCAAAAATAATTTGGCCAAATAGTATTTTCAAAAATTAGTTTTCCAAAAACCCCTGAATTGAGGTTTGCACTGCAAGTACTTAATTAAGGGCAGTAAAAACATTTCCAAAAATATATTTGACTCCTATTAGATATAGGATACCCAGAAACCACAAAAATATAATTTTAAAAGTTATTTTCCTATTTTATTTAAAAGCTTTTTCTTAAGGCCAGAAATGGTCTTTAATAGGGAAAAATTATTTTATTATTTTAAAAATATTTGATAAAATTTAGGGAAACTCATAGGACATATATTGTCCATATATAAGAGTTTCAACACATGGTCATGTTAAAAATATTGGTCAAATCCCTCAAAAACCCTTTCTGGATATTTCAAGCTTTTCAAATATTTACAAAGGAAATATTCTCCAAAAATTCCAAGAAAATTCTAGCATGTCACATATGACATATTAGATGATCTTGCCAAGTCTGATGACTTGGAGAACAATATAACATCATCAAATACCCTCAAAACCATTTGTGTCCATTTTGAAGTTTGAGCAACTTTACATTGCCAAACATGTACAAATGTTCTCAAACCTTGTGAACATGCTCAAATGGTCTAATAATCCATCTAGACCAAATGGCACAGGTTGGAGAATAAGCTAACTTGATCAAAGTGCCCCAAAACCCTTTCTGTCCAGAACCAAATTTGAACAACTCTACATTGGAAACTTCCTCCTTTTGATCTCAACTTTTTTGGGCATGTTCCGAACCTCAAATGATGACACTACACCAAGTGGTTCATCAAGGAGAATTGATTTGCATGACTAAATCTTGGTAAAGCCATTTCTGCTAATTTCTAGGGTTTACCAAAGTTGCATTGTCAACTTCCTCCAAATGAGCTCCAACTTGGTGATCAACCCCATTTCTATATGACACTTGATCCTGTTAATCTTCATATCAATTGGAATCCATTTGCTTGCCCAAACCACCATCAAACACCTTCTGGCACAAATTTAAAATGCTTGTTTTAGCCATTTCCACACATCTCCATGAGCTGAGCTTTTTCCCACAGCCTCATCTGGTCCTCCTCTACCTCGTGCATCTTTCCCTGCCCGAGAGGCCATGATGAAGGGGGTGAAAAGCCCTTTTCCCCCTCTGGACAGCAGCCTTCCTCCCATTTTCTCACCTCTCTCTCACTCCTGGCAAGCCCCAGGGTATCGAATGCATTTTCCCACATTGTTTACTTCCCAGTGCAGCCACTAGACGCAAGTGGGCGCGTGAGGACGCGAAGAAAAGCGGCTGGTGCCGGCCATTTGCGCGCTCTGGAGCACGTCAGCGTGCTCCCGACCGTTGACACGGCGCTCCCGACCACCTTGAGCCTCCCCCTTGCGCCAGTCGAGGTGCCTCGACGTCCGCAACACGCCACCAGGCTGGCCCCCTCCTTCCCCTCTCTGTCCTGCCCATGCCGCGCGTGCCTAGTGCCGCCTGAGCCCACCAATGCGTGTGTGAGCTCGTGTCTCCACCCGGAGCTCGCCCCACTCCCTCTCTCCCTTCCCGGCGCCCTACACCACCCCCACGAGCGCCGCAGACAGCCCCAAGCCTCCTCCCGTGGCCACCACGGCCATTTCCGTGGATGCCCGTAGGCCTCGTCCACGGTGAGCCATGGCTTCGCTATATAAGGCCGCCCGAGGCCTCTCTCTAGAGCCCTTTCGCTCTCTCTCCCTCCCGTACGTCACCCAGACCCAGCCAACCCTCTCGCCGAGCCCTCCGTCACTCCCCATGGCCGGAGCCGAGCCGCCGGACTCCGCCTAAATTCGCGCCCACCTCTCCTCCTCCTTCCCTCTGGACCGCACTAGAGCATCACCACCATCACCGCGAGACCCTCCCGTGCTTCTCCCTCTCCTCCCGGTGGCCGTAGCGCCGTAACCGCCGCCGCCGCCGACCTCCTCCGCCGCAGCCAACGCCGTGGTCGACCCTGAGCTCCTCGGTGGTTGTGCCACCCATGGATGGGCACGACATCACCTCCTGAGCACGCCGGTGGGCAGAACACCGCTGGAGGTGGCCCGTGCCGCCCGGGAGAGCACCGGCGCCCACTCGGCCTCGCCTCCCCTGCCTCTGCTTTGTTCGAGCGGGAGGTAGGAGACGGCCTGAGCACCGGGCCCCTCTCGTGAGCGACCCGATGGGCGGGCCCTGCCGTTTAAGTGGAAACGGCTTCGGTCGGATCCTCCTTACCTACGCGAAGGCGTACCCCCGCGAAGCCGCCTTCGACGTGGCCTCCCAGCGGGCGCGCGCGAGAGGCTGGGCCAGGCCCAGTGGCGCCCTGCTGCTAAACCTCGCCCGGTGCGCGCCGCCGCCGCCCAGAACCAGCCCATTTGAGTAAAAACCTTTTCCCCCTTTTCTTTTCTGTACAGTTTGTAAAATCCATAAACAATTCAAATGGACTCCAAATTTGATGATTCAAATTTCTAGTGACTCTATAAATCATGATCTATCTGGTGATGCAACATGCACTTTTTTCCAGAAACCTTTCCTTCACAAATATTTATCAAATCCTACTTTTCCTATTTCTGTGATGAACTTTAGAAAATCACAGAGAGCCCATTTTTGATCCAAATTCCATGATTCAAATTCCTAGGTGCTTATAAGTTCAAAACTTAGTTTTTGAACATTTTTACTAATACTTTATGTATCACCTCAAATAATGGTCTATTTCTTCATGTATAGCCCACTTTGCAAAATCATAGGATATTCATTTGAACTCCAAATCCAGAGAGACCAACTCCTAGGTGCTTCTAAAATCATGCTTTGTCAAATGGGTGCGTCTGCTCATTTTTGAAAATAATGTTTCTGTACACTTCTTGCAAATCCATAAACCCCTTGATTCCATCATATCAAAATGTTCAGAGATGTCCATTGATCAAATCCCAATGAAACCACTTTGGTTATCCCTCATATGACCAGAGGTATCCTAGAAAAGTCCAGCTCACATTTTTAGAGCACTTTTATTTCCTGCCTTGTTGTGTTGCTTATTATGGTTGCTTTCGACGATAGTTGACGAAGTAGACGAAGTGCTCGGAGTTGGACCAGAGATAATTGAAGACCTGGAAGACTTTGTTAAAATAGGCAAGCAGCCCTTTGACCATGTCTATGAAACCCTTTTTATGCATGTCATATAGCTCTTTATTATTGTTGCATCGGAATCATGATGAGATGGTGTACCACGTGGGTTGTTTGCCTCTGTTACTTCCTCGTTGATACTTGCATTGTGCATGACCCTACCTTCTTATGAGGGTTATGCCGGTGGGAGTAGATAGGATGCTAAAGTAGATGCTACGCAAAAAGGGATGGGCATATGCATGGTGAAGGAGACAAAGTAATTTCAAAAGACTTTTCGAAAACCCCGTCGGGTGCCACTTATGCCCGGGGGAGATGATGAGTTGGGTAGCCACTTGATGACGAAGTGGTGTACCGAAGCAAGTGTGTGTTGTTTTCAAAACGGATTGGTTTAAGTTGCGACCGCTATTCCAACCTTACATGCACAACCACTCTACCCTTGTATGGGAAAGGGCATTATTGAGTACCTAGACCGATAGCTTAGAGCCTGCATTACTAGTGACGGGAGAGTTGTTGGTGCGCTCTCTCGGGACGGGGTCGTGCCAGGTAGGGCGACCAAGAACATTTTTATGGGGCACCGGACACACCGTTGGTACCCCGTGCTTGTGAGGTGAGATGATTATGGAGCGTGGCTCCACGAAAATGTTATGTGATAATGTTGGGCACGGGGGTTACTACCAATCGAGTGGACTCCATGTTAGTGTCGTCTAGGGAAAGGTAGTGATCGGGTGCTTACCCCGGGTACTTGAGGTCTCGCGGGTCGTGGATGACACGGAAGTTCCCCGGATCTTGTGGGTAAAGTGTGCAACCTCTGCAAACTGTAAAACTATTCGAATAGCCGTGACCACGGTGAAGGACAGTTGGGTAACCGCTCTTGGGCTATGTCCACATGTTTACTAACTGTGTGTGTGTTGATAAAACTACATGGGTCAAGTCAAGGGACTTGACATGATTGAGATGGGTTGGTGCCCACTCCCTATTTATGTTGATATCTGTAACATGTCCTCATGGTTACTCGAATTCTCTTGATGCATGTCTTACAAAGTTGTCGAACATGTCATTGCACTCAAAACTAGCTTTCTGCAAAAATTTACCTATATCATGCATTGTTGTATCTTGAACCAAAACATGGGTTGCTTGCGAGTACATTCAAAGTACTCATTGGCTTGCCACTGGTTATTTAATTGACCAGGCATGGAAGAACCGGCGTTCGAAGAAGAGTTCTTTGTAGACGAACATGCGAACTAGGACGTTTCCCAGTCAGAATGCCTGTAGGGTTAAGGCAGATGGCATGGGTTCTACTTATCAACGAAGATTTCCGCTGCTTGTGCTTCATTTGATGTTCAGCCCTTAAGGCTTTATAAATGTAAGACTTGACCATAATGGTCACAATTTGTGTAAGATGGTATGTATGGATGTAAGACTCTTGTTATTCAGCTTTTGTGTGTTCAGTGAGCATTGATCTCTGGGATCACTGTACACGTGCATTCGGTGATCTCGACTTATGAGTCGGGGTCCCCACAGAGCTGGTATCAGAGCCATCCTGACTGTAGGAAGCCTTAGTTAGCATGGTCGTTAGTTAGGGTAAAACTATTTCCAAAACTACTACTAGTTTTCCAAAACTATCTATACTTCTCTTCCCTTCTCAGTTTTTCGAAAACTAAGGTATACTTTCCTTATTGATCTCTTCCCCTTCAAAACCTTTGGTCGCTAGAACCCTTATGCCCCTGACCACTGGATTCCTTGTAATCCTCGTGGATAATCTAGAAGGAAGATGCCTTGCCAGACGTTCACCCACATCTCCCGAACACAAGATTGGCGACATCACAACAAGACGATACCAACAGAAGATACATCCTCGAGGAATGAGGACCTGAAGACCCAGGAGATGGTGACATCCTTGACACTGCCCCAAGATGATGCAACCTTAGCCTATGATGATCAGGGCATAGGATATGCAAGATCATGATATACATCGCTAATAGAGTAACCCTGTCACTACTGTTGTTGTATCGACAACCACCGATGGATGAGAACCTAGCCATTTGGTCCGCCTCACCATAGTGAGCAGGAAAACGGTTCTCCTCATCCCCCGCTCTTGGGTTCACTATTGTCATCAACGTAACCGATATGATGGACCTCTATTACGCCTTGATAATGTCATTGCATAAAGGATTACCTACCTGGTACCATCGACGGCTTAGAAGACAAAAAGGGATCGTCGTGATTAAGAAGACAATAGAAGACCAAGTCAATGCCAGTTACGAGGAGCCACCTTCACCCCATCACTTCAACAGGCGAGAAGTCGTTAAAGAATCTTCAGGCTCAACCCGGATTGTTTCATCGAACAACTACAAGAGACGTAGCAACACCTGAGGAAAACTCAGAAGACTACATGAGGCACAAGGCACGACTACTGAGTCCGAGAACCCCTAGGGTAGGATGAGTCGTGTACCCCCTATGCACAGTCGAGTCCGTATGATGGTTCGAATAGAACCATGATTGTGTGTTGCTTGTTTTTATTTGTTTGTGTTTTGATATCAGTCGCCCCTTTTGCCTTAGGCAACAAGTACACGACTAAATCACCTGCCTTATTTTGTTGTTTGTGTTTGGCCCTTTTTGGCACTTGTTGTTTGCACTTGCACCATAAAACCCCTTTAGGCATCCCTCCTCTATGCTACTTTTCCCTCTCATCTCTCTCCTCAACTGAAGAGAAGCAAGACAAGATACACCATGGATTCTACTTCGACAACCAACGAGCACTGGAGACTTTTGTAGCAGCCTCCTCGACCAAGTGCAACCCAGTAACGTTATGTCTACTCCTCAAGATTAGGAACCCGTTCCTAGACCCTTCGAGACTTCACGAGATACCCCAGCTCGAAACCTTAACCATGTGCTTAACCCACAGAATTGCAAGTGAACCTGTTAAGACTCCGTCACCTTGCTTACCACTGGGTTCATTGAGGAACTAGTGGACATAGTGAACGAGCACATTATCATCCTAAGATAGCACCAAAATTGACGATGCCATAGGGAAGACCAATTTAAGGATATAGGAACAAAGGACAAATGACTCGGTGAGTTTATATCAATGACTTTGAGGAATCGTCCAAGACTATTTGGTGGATTATGAGGCTACCATGTTGGTGATGAACTTGGTGGGATCATGATTATAGAGTAGCATAGCTTTCATTACCCCTGAGTAAATTAGATTTAGTAGGATAATTGTGTTCGCAAGCTGGAATTCTTGGAACTATTTGGATTTAAACTTAGCCATGGGATATTGATAGGAGAGAGTTGATATTACGTAAATGACTTGGGGGGAACATGTAGGAATTCTCGTTGGACACAAGATTTGGATTTAAGTAGCTGATTCTAGTTGAATATAGATGCTGAGTATGTCTACATGGTTCGGAGTAAATTGGATTTAGACTGATGATCTCGATCATGATACCATGTTTCTCGGTGGACGATAAACTTGGAGATTGGACTAATTGTCGGAGTTTATTTAGCCATCTTTGTGGGCTTGACCTTGGAGTATTACTAGATGACAATAACGGGAACTGGTGAACTGACTATAGTAAGGCAGCCCTTTCAAGTATTGGGGATTATAAGGACTTTAGGAGATCATGTGGAACACCAGCATAGGCGTTGGACTTGTAGAATTAATGGGTTATGTAGTGATTAATGGAAGTTAACAGGTTGTTGGAGTTGATTCGTAGAAAAGGAAACAAGACTTTGCAGTGGCATACGACGTGTTTCCTTAGGATAGAGGTTCTTTATCTTAGACCTTGGAAGAATAGGCTGAGCACTTGGATTGTCACGTTCAAGCTTAGCAGCTTATATGTTCTACCCATGGATTTTTAGGGGTAGACATACATATGAGTTTGGGGATTGTAGACATATATGATTTTGTTAGACCTCCTCTCGAGAGTCATGAGGATATGAATCACATGAGCGATGATTGGAGTTGACCTATACGAAATGATACTATCAGTGATATGGTGTGATTTGTTTAAAGGACTAGATAGACTATTGGCATCTCAGAAACCGTGCTTAAAGATAAGATGATAAATGTTCACTCGCACACTAGAATCCTTGAAACCCTTAAGCCCTACCAAGCTACAACATGGTCGATCAGGACCTTAGGGCCTTCACACTAGATCTAGAACCACCTTGGCCCACACTCAATAAGACCACCACTAATTCCCCAGCCTCCTTTACGTACCCCGTGAACAAAGTCCTCATGGAGTGCTTAGGCAAGATAGTTGTCATCATCATTTGGTGACCTACTTGTTCACCCGAAGATGGAAGAAGAGCCGTTCATCTAGTCCAGGAACATTTGAAGACCGCCATGCCAAGGAGGAAGAACAACCACCATCTTCAAGAAGTAAACATCTGCGTCGAAGACCAGGTGTATCTGCAAGCCACTCCTCTCTAAGGAACCAAGCATTTCCATGACAAGGAGACCCACACCAAGATTCATCGGCCCCCTTCGAGATCACTCCAAAAATTTAACAACACCTTCTGAGATCACTACGAGACGAAGAGAAGACAGTTACCAGCTGGAGTTGCCACCTGAGCTACCTGATGTGCACAACGCTTTCCATGCATCACAACCCCGAAGGTGTTTCCAACTTCCTAACTTGTCCAATCTCTACGAGGGCATTGACCACCAAGCCATCGACCCCTAGCCCAATCTAACCAACCGTGAGCTACCCATTAGCAACCTGGATCAAGAAGAGCGTCATACACGAAGCCACATCACCAGGTACTTCAAGGTTCAAGGGAGCACCACTCGGAAGCAGAAGCAGTATGAGGACTTCAAGACTACCCAAGATCCAAGTTTCTGTATCCCTTTCCGCGCCTAGTTTGGGAATCTCGGGGACGAGATTCTTGTAAGGAGGGTAGGTCTGTCACACGCTGATTTTCATGGCACAAAACTTAAGATGATAAAATCATGATAAAATGTGGTTTGACAAAAACTTTTGAGTGTTTTGGACTTTGCCTTGATTGGATTTTGTCTGTTGTTTGCAAGTGCTCTAAAAATAAAATAAATCCTCCAACTCTTATAATCCTTCTCCTTGATCCAAAACTTCTGCCCAATGATCATACCATGTGTATAGTACAATATAGAATTTTCTTGCAAAAATAATTTGGCCAAATAGTATTTTCAAAAATTAGTTTTCCAAAAACCCCTGAATTGAGGTTTGCACTGCAAGTACTTAATTAAGGGCAGTCAAAATCTTTCCAAAAATATATTTGACTCCTATTAGATATAGGATACCCAGAAACCACAAAAATATAATTTTGAAAGTTATTTTCCTATTTTATTTAAAAGCTTTTTCTTAAGGCCAGAAATGGTCTTTAATAGGGAAAAATTATTTTATTATTTTAAAAATATTTGAAAAAATTTAGGGAAACTCATAGGACATATATTGTCCACATATAAGAGTTTCAACACATGGTCATGTTAAAAATATTGGTCAAATCCCTCAAAAACCCTTTCTGGATATTTCAAGCTTTTGAAATATTTACAAAGGAAACATTGTCCAAAAACTCCAAGAAAATTCTAGCATGTCACATATGACATATTAGATGATCTTGCCAAGTCTGATGACTTGGAGAACAATATAACATCATCAAATACCCTCAAAACCATTTCTGTCCATTTTGAAGTTTGAGCAACTTTACATTGCCAAACATGTCCAAATGTTCTCAAACCTTGTGAACATGCTCAAATGGTCTACTAATCCATCTAGACCAAATGGCACAGGTTGGAGAACAAGCTAACTTGATCAAAGTGCCCCAAAACCCTTTCTGTCCAGAACCAAATTTGAACAACTCTACATTGGAAACTTTCTCCTTTTGATCTCAACTTTTTTGGGCATGTTCAGAACCTCAAATGATGACACTACACCAAGTGGTTCATCAAGGAGAATTGATTTGCATGACTAAATCTTGCTAAAGCCATTTCTGCTAATTTCTAGGGTTTACCAAAGTTGCATTGTCAACTTCCTCCAGATGAGCTCCAACTTGGTGATCAACCCCATTTCTATATGACACTTGATCCTGTTGATCTTCATATCAATTGGAATCCATTTGCTTGCCCAAACCACCATCAAACACCTTCTGGCACAAATTTAAAATGCTTGTTTTAGCCATTTCCACACATCTCCATGACCTGAGCTTTTTCCCACAGCCTCATCTGGTCCTCCTCTACCTCCTGCATCTTTCCCTGCCCGAGAAGCCATGATGAAGGGGGTGAAAAGCCCTTTCCCCCCCTCTGGACAGCAGCCTTCCTCCCATTTTCTCACCTCTCTCTCACTCCTGGCAAGCCCAAGGGTATCCAATGCATTTTCCCACATTGTTTACTCCCCGGTGCAGCCACTAGATGCAAGTGGGCGCGTGAGGACACGAAGAAAAGCCGCGGGTGCCGGCCATTTGTGCACTCTGGAGCACGTCAGCATGCTCCCGACCGTTCACACGGCGCTCCCGACCACCTCGAGCCTCCCCCTTGCGCCAGTCGAGGTGCCTCAACGTCCGCAACACGCCACCAGGCTGGCCCCCTCCTTCCCCTCAATGTCCTGCCCATGCCGCGCGTGCCCAGTGCCGCCCGAGCCCGCCAATGCGTGTGCGAGCTTGTGTCTCCACCCGGAGCTCGCCCCGCTCCCTTCTCCCTTCCCGGCGCCCTACACCACCCCCACGAGCGCCGCAGACAGCCCCAAGCCTCCTCCCGTGGCCATCACGGCCATTTCCGCGGATGCCCGTAGGCCTCGTCCACGGTGAGCTATGGCTTCGCTATATAAGGCCGCCCGAGGCCTCTCTCTGGAGCCCTTTCACTCTCTCTCCCTCCCGTACGTCACCCAGACCCAGCCAACCCTCTCGCCGAGCCCTCCGTTGCTCCCCATGGCCGGAGCCGAGCCGCCGGACTCCGCCTAAATTCGCGCCCACCTCTCCTCCTCCTTCCCTCTGGACCGCACTAGAGCATCACCACCATCACCGCGAGCCCCTCCCGTGCTTCTCCCTCTCCTCCCGGTGGCCGTAGGGCCGTAACCGCCGCTGCCGCCGACCTCCTCCACCGCGGCCAACGCCGTGCTCGACCCTGAGCTCCTCGGCGGTCGTGCCACCCATGGATGGGCGCGGCATCACCTCTTGAGCACGCCGGTGGGCAGAACACCGCCGGAGGTGGCCCATGCCACCCGGGAGAGCGCCGGCGCCCGCTCGGCCTCGCCTCCCCTGCCTCTGCTCTGTTCGAGCGGGAGGTAGGAGACGGCCTGAGCACCGGGCCCCGCTCGTCAGCGACCCGGTGGGTGGGCCCCGCCGTTTAAGTGGAAACGACTTCGGCTGGATCCGCCTTACCTGCGCGAAGGCGTACCCCCGTGAAGCCGCCTTCGACGCGGCCTCCCAGCGGGCGCGCACGAGAGGCTGGGCCAGGCCCAGTGGCGCCCTGCTGCTAAACCTCGCCCGGTGCGTGCTGCCGCCGCCCAGATCCAGCCCATTTGGGTAAAAACCTTTTCCCCCCTTCTCTTTTCTATACAGTTTGTAAAATCCATAAACAATTCAAATGGACTCTAAATTTGATGATTCAAATTTCTAGTGACTCTATAAATCATGATCTATCTGGTGATGCAACATGCACTTTTTTCCAGAAACCTTTCCTTCACAAATATTTATCAAATCCTACTTTTCCTATTTCTGTGATGAACTTTAGAAAATCACAGAGAGCCCATTTTTGATCCAAATTCCATGATTCAAATTCCTAGGTGCTTATAAGTTCAAAACTTAGTTTTTGAACATTTTTACTAGTACTTTATGTATCACCTCAAATAATGGTCTATTTCTTCATGTATAGCCCACTTTGCAAAATCATAGGATATTCATTTGAACTCCAAATCCAGAGAGACCAACTCCTAGGTGCTTCTAAAATCATGCTTTGTCAAATGGGTGCCTCTGCTCAATTTTGAAATTAATGTTTCTGTACACTTCTTGCAAATTCATAAACCCCTTGATTCCATCATATCAAAATGTTCAGAGATGTCCATTGATCAAATCCCAATGAAACCACTTTGGTCATCCCTCATATGACCAGAGGTATCCTAGAAAAGTCCAACTCACATTTTTAGAGCACTTTTATTTCCTGCCTTGTTGTGTTGCTTATTATGGTTGCTTTCGACGATAGTTGACGAAGTGGACAAAATGCTCGGAGTTGGACCAGAGATAATTGAAGACCTCGAAGACTTTGTTAAAACAAGCAACCAGCCCTTTAACCATGTCTATGAAACCCTTTTTATGCATGTCATATAGCTCTTCATTATTGTTGCATCGGAATCATGATGAGATGGTGTACCACATGGGTTGGTTGCCTCTGTTACTTCCTCGTTGATACTTGCATTGTGCATGACCCTACCTTCTTATGAGGGTTATGCCGGTGGGAGTAGACAGGATGCTAAAGTAGATGCTACGCAAAAAGGGATGGGCATATGCATGGTGAAGGAGACAAAGTAATTTCAAAAGACTTTTCGAAAACCCCGTCGGGTGCCACTTATGCCCGGGGGAGATGATGAGTTGGGTAGCCACTTGATGACGAAGTGGTGTACCGAAGCAAGTGTGTGTTGTTTTCAAAACGGATTGGTTTAAGTTGCGACCGCTATTCCAACCTTACATGCGCAACCACTCTACCCTTGTATGGGAAAGGGCATTATTGAGTACCTAGACCGATACTAGCTTGGAGCCTGCATTACTAGTGATGGGAGAGTTGTTGGTGCGCTCTCTCGGGACGGGGTCGTGCTAGGTAGGGCGACCAAGAACATTTTTATGGGGCACCGGACACACCGTTGGTACCCCGTGCTTGTGATGTGAGATGATTATGGAGCGTGGCTCCACGAAAATGTTATGTGACAATGTTGGGCACGGGGTTACTACCAATCGAGTGGACTCCATGTTAGTGTCGTCTAGGGAAAGGTAGTGATCGGGTGCTTACCCCGGGTACTTGAGGTATCACGGGTCGTGGATGTTTACAAACTGTGTCTGTGTGTTGATAAAACTACTTGGGTCAAGTCAAGGGACTTGACATGATTGAGATGGGTTGGTGCCCACTCTATTTATGTTGATATCTGTAACTTGTCCTCATGGTTACTTGAATTCTCTTGATGCATGTCTTACAAAGTTGTCGAACATGTCATTGCACTCAAAACTAGCTTTTTGCAAAAATTTACCTATATCATGCATTGTTGTATCTTGAACCAAAACATGGGTTGCTTGCGAGTACATTCAAAGTACTCATTGGCTTGCCACTGGTTATTTAATTGACCAGGCATGGAAGAATCGGAGTTCGGAGAAGAGTTCTTTGGAGACAAACATGCGAACTAGGACGTTTCCCAGTCAGAATGCCTGTAGGGTTAAGGCAGATGGCATGGGTTCTACTTATCAACGAAGATTTCCGCTGCTTGTGCTTCATTCGATGTTCAGCCCTTAAGGCTTTATCAATGTAAGACTTAGACCATAATGGTCACAATTTGTGTAAGACGGTATGTATGGATGTAAGACTCTTGTTATTCAGCTTCTGTGTGTTCATTGAGCATTGATCTCTAGGATCACTGTACACGTGCATTCGGTGATCTCGGCTTCTGAGTCGGGGTCCCCGCAACGGTATTGATTTCACAAGACTCAACATCATTAAGAGGAGCAATCGGAGTACTAAGGAAATCATTATTATTGGTATTCGAGAAATCACACAATTTGTTATTATCTTGCGCCATGGCAACAAGTAATCCAACACACAAGCAAACAGAAAAAGGCAAGCGAAAGGAGAGGAGGAGATTGGGAAGGAGAGGGCGAATAAAACGGCAAGGGTCAAGTGGGGGAGAGGAAAACGAGAGGCAAATGGAAAATAATGTAAATGCGAGGGAGATGGGTTTGTGATGGGTACTTGGTATGTCTTGACTTGAGCGAAGACCTCCCCGGCAACGGTGCCAGAAATCCTTCTTGCTATGTCTTGAGCTTGCGTTGGTTTTCCACAAAGAGGAGAGGGTGATGCAGCAAAGTGTAGCGTAAGTATTTCCCTCGGTTTTGAGAACCAAGGTATCAATCCAGTAGGAGGCTCCTCAAAAGTCCCATGCACCTACACAAACAAACTGAGAACTCGCAACCAATGCAATAAAGGGGTTGTCAATCCCTTCACGGCCACTTGCGAAAGTGAGATCTAATAAAGATAGTATGATAAGATAAATATATTTTTGGTATTTTATAATATAGATGCAAATAAAGGTAAATTGAAAGCAAATATGATAAGTGATAGACCCGGGGGCCATAGGTTTCACTAGAGGCTTCTCTGAAGATAGCATATGTATTACGGTGGGTGAACAAATTACTGTCGAGCAATTGATTGAAAAGCGCATAGTTATGAGATTATCTAGGCATGATCATGTATATAGGCATCACGTCCGTAACAAGTAGACCGACTCCTGCCTGCATCTACTACTATTACTCCACACATCGACCGACTCCTGCTTGCATCTAGAGTATTAAGTTCATAAGAACAGAGTAACACATTAAGCAAGATGACATGATGTAGAGGGATAAACACATGCAATATGATATAAACCCCATCTTGTTATACTCGATGGCAACAATACAATGCGTGCCTTGCAACCCTTTTTTTCACTGGGTAAGAACACCACAAGATTGAACCCAAAGCTAAGCACTTCTCCCATGGCAAGAAAGACCAATCTAGTAGGCCAAACCAAACTGATAATTCTAAGAGACTTGCAAAGATAACTCAATCATACATAAAAGAATTCAGAGAAGATTCAAATATTATTCATAGATAAACTTGATCATAAACCCACAATTCATCGGATCTCGACAAACACACCACAAAAAGAGTTTACATCGAATAGATCTCCACAAGAGAGGGGGAGAACATTGTATTGAGATCCAAAAAGAGAGAAGAAGCCATCTAGCTAATAACTATGGACCCGTAGGTCTGTGGTAAACTACTCACAACTCATCGGAGGGGCAAGGATGTTGATGTAGAGGCCCTCCGTGCTTGATTCCCCCTCCAGCAGAGTGACGGCGAAGGCTCCAAGATGGGATCTCGCGGATACAGAAGGTTATGGCGGTGGAAATTGTGTTTCGTGGTGCTCCTGGATGTTTTCGGGGTACGTAGGTATATATAGGAGGAAGAAGTACGTCGGTGGCCGCCCGAGGGTCCCACTAGACAGGGGGCGCGCCGTACATGGGGGGGCCCTATCTCATGGGGCCCTCGGGAGCTTCTTGACTTGCACTCCAAGCTCTCCGGATCCTGTTAGTTCCAAAAATCATGCTCCCGAAGGTTTCATTCCGTTTGGACTCTGTTTGATATCCTTTTCTTCGAAATACTGAAATAGGCAAAAAAAACAGCAATATGGGCTGGCCCTCCAGTTAGTAGGTTAGTCCCAAAAATGATACAAATGTGTAAAATAAAGCCCATAAACATCCAAAAGGGGTAATATAATAGCATGGAACAATCAAAAAATATAGATACGTTGGAGACGTATCATGGGGGTGCGACGCGAACACAGGAGGCTTCTCCGTTTGAACTTGTAACTTGTAAAATTTGGTTCTTCTCCATGGCGCGGCCGATAGATAGAAATAACGATTTTCCCTAGAGTAATGAGCAGTTTGGTTCTGCCACCGTTCATACATGGAGTACGCACGAAAATAATGAAGTTGATGTGAAAGGTAAGATAATTACTTGTAGTACCATATACTGCTACATGGATTTGACGGAAAGATAAAAATACATACGGATCCATCAACGACATCCTCACGCCCTAGTGCGTCAGGTCACCAACCGATGGGTGAGGAGCAGCAGCGTTGGCGGTGATCTCAACGTGCTTCTGAACAATGTCGTCCAAGGTTGCCCTGCGGTCTAAGAAGGTCGGCATCCTATCGTCCTCATCTTGCATGTAGTAGTCATTGTCGATGATTTGCGCGTAGACGTGGGTGATTATGTCGATGGTGTCTTGCTGCACTAGGCGCTGCGCGGCGAGCACGACCTCGAGGAGGACATTATCCAGCGCGACGACGGGCAGTCGCAGAGCCACCTGTGCGTCGAAGAGGTTGTCACCATAGTGGCCGTTGAGGGTGGCGGGCATCGCAGAGCCTGGGCACGTCGGCTGGAAGTGTACGTCAAAGTTGTCCGCGAGCTTCTTGACGACGGTGAACTTGTCGAGGAAACCGACGAGGACCTCGTCAAACAAGGAGACGAAACTGTCATCCAAGCGGCCCCTCGCCATGGCGGCCTCAAGAACTACCTGGAGACGTTCCTCGGTGCCGGGCTGCAGGCCGACGTCGGACCATCTGGCACAGCCGGCTGATGCTCTCGCTCATCGCCTCCATGGGTCTAGCTTAGCTTCTAGTCAACTGATCTTGCGATTCGAGTGATCACTCTTGCCCTTGGTTAGCGTGCATAGGTGTGTAGGATTTCGTAGTAGATTGGACTGGCTGGGAGCCTTTATATGAGAAGTGCAGACTGCATTGAATTCACGTGCGTGTTGGCCATCTACTCCTCGGCCCTCTACTACACCTGCCTTTGGCTGTATGATAGGTGGACCAGACACCCATTTGGCCCACGTGTCATTCACCCAAACGCAGTTGCAGTAATTTAATGAAGTTGCATCCCCCTCCATGCCGGTGTAGTATAGTCATCTCACCGGACCTCTAGTTGGGGCCGAACGAGAGAAGTTTGATGTTTACTGGTTTATTGGTCCCCTTTCAATTTTGCGCCAAGTTTTGACCTTTGATTTAACTAATAAAATATTAATGCATTAAACAAAAATGTTGTGTAAGTCACCTTACAAAAACCAAATAATCCCAAAACACTTAGGCATGGTACATTAACTCCCTCCTCGTTTCTTATTTCGTGACATATCAACCAATGAGAGATGTGGGTCGTGCATGCTTTCAATGACTTGAGACTACCAAACATGACATGAAGTGTTTAGTTCATTGCATGTAGTCCTATCAATTAGCAAAAATACATTAAGTTCTCTCGCCGATAGGAATACAACAATACACCGTGTATTTATTTAGAGAGGGAGTAGTACATTTTTTGTGACATGCATTACTAGATATTGCTAGTCAAATACTAAAATCCAGATGGACGTGGTAGTACTCCTAAATCCAGATGGTGGTGCGAGTAGTACTAGTAGTAGTACTACCAATGTAGTAGCATTGTACTACCCGCTGGTCAAATTATTACGTGTTCCTCCTCCAAGTGAAGTGACAAGACCCTGCGCCGGAGATGACACCTGAGTATACGCACCGTGCTCGGCATACTATAGTCAGCCTCACCATTTGCAGTCACTATCATCATGTCTATAGAGCTGGCCTGCTTACAACTAGCCATGTTCGACATAATTTCCCATGCGTAGATGCCAGTGCATTGCACGGAACACCAAGATTGGGGGTGGACGGCGCCGGTAGCGGCCATCGCGCCAGATTTTTCCATGGCCTTCTAGATGTTGTGGGCGGAGGGCTGATTGTGAGAGACAAGGAGTTGTTTGTAAATAGGGAACAAGTGTGGGCATCTTTTGCAAAAATGGAGAAGTTTGGTTTGTATGCGTCAGATCTAGATCCGACGGCTATTGGTGAAAGATGGGAGGCACAACATCATCACCAACTCAGGACCTGTTTGATTCGCAGGATTTTGAAAACGCAGAAATAGGACACGGCAATATTACAAGTTTCAAACTGATATTACAAATGTTAGGAGTAATGCTGCACCTACGAAGAGGGAATTACTAGGAAGTTTACGTAAGAACTTTCGTTACTTTAGGTGGATGCAGCATTATCGTACAAACTAAAATCTACCGCCCTGACAAGTCACTAATGGGCGAATAAGTTTTCAAGTCACTGGCCACTTGATGTTTCAAAAACAAATTCAGCTGCTGCGGAGACTTTGTCATTTAGGCTTAGACGCTTGCGGTGATCAGCACGCCATTCATTGTTGCTCCAGAGAACGCCAAACCTCATTACCTTGAGCACACTTACCTCCAGAACAAAGAACCTGGCCAATTTAATCTCAGATGTGCTGCCTCGGTAGTCGATCAATTCAATTTCTATAAGATGGAGATCAAGGAATTCGATGAGATTGTTATAGTGTAGCACATTTTTCACTTTGGGGTATTTTTTATCTGCAAAGGAAGAGAACATATTAGAGCAGCTGGATGTATAAGATTTCCGTGTCATTAAGAGGTACCATTATCATTCGCTAATATCTGCAAAAGAAGAGAACAAAAGTATGCCACATAATACGCATCGATGTCAAATCAAAAGATTTTTGCACCGCTCTCGCGATGTGAGAGAGTTGGCACCGCTGTGCACACAGACCCACATGTATAAGCAAATCAATCAAACAAACTATACCAGCATCTCACTCTCCCAAACAAGTGTTTTTTTATTGCCTCAGTCCTCTCTCTCTCCCACGCAAGTGTTTTGTTTCATTGCGTGAGTTAATTTCGCACCGGAGCAAAGTAGGTGATCCAGATCGGGGCACCAGGTGAGCAATGGAGGGGCATCGATGCCAAATGCATCACAAGTGAATTAGGCACGTGTTTTGGCCTACATAGCCCACTTTTGTACTCCCTCCGTCCCAAAATTCTTGTCTTAAATTTGTCTAAATACGGATGTATCTAGTTACATTTTAGTGTTAGATACATCCGTATCTAAACAAATGTAAGACAAGAATTTTGGGACGGAGGGAGTACTACCTTGTATTTAGTATAAAATTTTGACCATTGATTTACCTAAGAAAATGCCAATGCATGTCACTAAAAATTACACCAGTTGAAATTATGTTCAAATACGAATCAAACGATATAGTTCTTAGTGACATGCGTTAACATTTGGTCTGTTAAATCTATGGTCAAATTTTGATACTACAAAATAGGAAGAGTAAACCAGGACGGAGGTAGTACTTGCTCTTAGGGTAACCATAGAGTTACTGGAGTAGTCTAAGTTACTTTCCACTATTACTAGCCTAGGCTACTATAGTAGTACAGCATAAAAACGATGCAGGTGATCATGTGAGAAAAAATACTAAAAACATTTCTTTTGGTGCAGTGCGTAGATGCAGTTTTGAACACTACACTTGTCATCCCAATTTGGGAAAATTACGAAATAATCGAGCTACGTTGTGATTACCGTTTACTAATAGGAAAGAAGTTTCACCTTGATGAGTAATTTCTCCGTGCACGGAAAGCATGTAAGGAATCCAACAACTTGATCTGGATTGGGGCCGATAGATTTTATTGTCAAGATCTTGACTGTGTTCATAGACTGGGTCAAGCTTGTGGGAATCATTTTCTGGAACACGGTCGTAAATATATCAAGAAGAAATTTAAAAATGTGAATTTCAAGAAGACGGAGAAGAAGATGATTGATGTACATGAACGATTACGGATCCAGTAAAGAGTTCGGAGAATTTGGCAGACGAGTACACCAACGCTGTCATTTTCGGCGCGTCAATGACCCTGATTTTTGTTGGACCTTCTAGATCCGATACAAGCAATCTCTCAAGGAAAGGCACATTATCAATGACCATAACGTGGAATAGCTGGAGTGATATCTTCCCAATTGATGTCTTGTTGCGGGGCCAGCAAGACACATAAATCCATCGGAGATTCGTCGAGGCGATGTGGGGGCCAATGAACCCGTGGATCTGCTCAAGACGAAGGTACTCGAGCACAGTACAGCTGTGGTGCAGGTGCTCCATTGCCTTCTTCGAGATGACAACGTCGAAGAGGTCGAGCTGCATGAGTTGAGGGAGAAGAAGGGCGGACGCGTGATACGTCTCCAACGTATCTATAATTTTTTATTGTTCCATGCTATTATATTACCCGTTTTGGATGTTTATGGGCTTTACTTTACACTTTTATATCATTTTTGGGACTAACCTACTAACGGAGGCCCAGCCCGTATTGTTGTTTTTTTGCCTATTTCAGTGTTTTGAAGAAAAGGAATATCAAACAGAGTACAAACGGAATGAAACCTTTGGGAGCGTGATTTTTGGAACGAACGCGATCCAGAGGACTTGGAGTGGAAGTCAAGAAACAACCAAAGCAGGCACAAGGGTGCCCGGCGTGCCCCCCACCCTCATCGGCCCCTCGGGCGTCCACCGACCTACTTCTTCCTCCTATATATACCCATGTACCCCAAAAACATCAGAAGCGACCACGAAAAACTATTTCCATCGCCGTAACCTTTTGTATCCGTGAGATCCCATCTTGGAGGCTTCGGCGGCGCTCCGCCGGAGGGGGAATCAACCACGGAGGGCTTCTACATCAACACCATAGCCTCTCCGATGAGTTGTGAGTAGTTTACCACAGACCTTCGGGTCCATAGTTATTAGCTAGATGGCTTCTTCTCTCTCTTTGAATCTCAATACAAAGTTCTCCTCGATCTTCTTGGAGATCTATTCGATGTAACTCTTTTTGCGGTGTGTTTGTCAAGAACCGATAAATTGTGGGTTTATGATCAAGTTTATCTATGAGAAATATTTGAATCTCCTCTAAATTCTTTTATGTGTGATTAAGTTATCTTTGCAAGTCTCTCCGAATTATCAGTTTGGCTTGGCCTACTAGATTGATCTTTCTTGCAATGGGAGAAGTGCTTAGCTTTAGTTCAATCTTGCGGTGTCCTTTCTCAGTGACAGCAGGGGCAGAAAGGCACGTATTGTATTGTTGCCATCGAGGATAAAAATATGGGGTCTACATCATGTCATCTTTCTTAATGCGTTACTCTGTTCTTTATGAAGTTAATACTCTAGATGCATGCTGGATAGCGGTCGATGTGTGGAGTAATAGTAGTAGATGCAGGCAGGAGTCGGTCTACTTGTCACAGACGTGATGCCTATATACATGTGCTTCCCTAGATAATCTCATAATTACTTGCTTTTCTATCAATTGCTTGATAATAATTTGTTCACCCACCGTGATACTTATGCTATCTTGAGAGAAGCCACTAGTGAAACCTATGGCCCCCGGGTCTATCTCTTATCATATAGCTTTCAATCTACTTTTATTCGCATCTTACTTTTCCAATGTATATTATAAAATACCAAAAATATATTGATCTTATCATATTATCTCTATTAGATCTCACTTTCGCAAGTGGTCATGAAGAGATTGACAACCCCTTTATTGCGTTGGTTGCGAGTGCTTGTTTGTTTGTGTAGGTGCGTGGGACTTTTGAGGAGCCTCCTACTGGATTGATACCTTGGTTCTCAAAAACTGAGGGAAATACTTACGCTATTATTGCTGCATCACCCTTTCCTCTTCAAGGAAAACCAACGCAAGCTCAAGACGTAGCAAGAAGGATTGCTGGCGCCCTTGCCGGGGAGGTCTTCGCTCAAGTCAAGACATACCAAGTACCCATCACAAACTCATCTCCCTGGCATTTACATTATTTGCCATTTGCCTCTCGTTTTCCTCTCCCCCACTTCACCCTTGCCGTTTTATTCACCCTCTCTTTCCCAATCTCCTCTCTCTTTTCCGTTTGCCTTCCCGTTGCCATGGCCGAATCAAAAAGAACTAAGGGTCCTTTCCAGGGTTCTAGTACCTTGGATAGCCCCTCTATCCTCTCTAAGCTCATAAATAATGATGCTATGGAAAGACCCACCAGGGTCACCAATGAGAGCTTAAATAATTTTCATGAAGATGACTCCGGAATTTTTCGCTATTTGATTGATGAGTCTTTAAAAGATGCTTGGGATAGGTTATTAAGGATTCGGGCTAGCTATGTGCCACAATATCAAATTGAAGTTTACCTAAAAAGTTTCTATGTTAGCTCACCCGCTTCTTTCAAGCAAGTTCTAGATTCTATTTTTGAAGAAGGTTTTCTTAAGGGGTATGCTATATATACCTATGAAAAAATGAAAACTATATATGGGCACCCAATGAATGATAAGGTTAAATCTACCACTCTCTTATGTTTTTATCAAAATGAAATTATCAAAGAGATGAAGGCTAGCTTAGATGAAAATTTCCGCAACGTGCTTAATCTTACTTCATCCATTAATGTCAATGTGCTTTCCCTAAATAGAAGAATGAATTCCATAGAAAGGAAATCCTCTCTTTCCTTTCCAAGTGCCAAAGATGGCACTACTTAGATCTATCCTCGTTTTATGCCTAGCTAGGGGCGTAAAACGATAGTGCTAGTTGGGAGGCAACCCAATTTGTGTTTTTTTTGTTTTTGCTTCTGTTTAGTAATACATTTTGCATCTACCTTCTGTTTAGATGTGTTTTTATGTTTTAATTAGTGTTTGTTCCAAGTAGAACCTATAGGATAACCAATGGTGATAGTTAATTTGATTCTCCTGAAAAACAGAAACTTTGTGCAAACGAAAATAATTTTAGTAATTCACAGAAACGTGATTTTGCGTTGATTTGTTTTTCTGTAGATCAATAGGAAAATTACCCAGGACTTCCTATTTTGGTAGGAGTTTTGGAGTTACAGAAGTATTTGAGAGTTACAGACTGCTACAGACTGTTCTGTTTTTGATAGATTCTGTTTTTCGTGTGTTGTTTGCTCATTTTGATGCATCTATGGCTAGTATGTAGGGGTATGAACCATAGAGAACTTGGAATACAGTAGGTTTAACACCAATATAAATAAAGAATGAGTTCATGACAGTACCTTATGTGGTGGTTTTTCTTTCTTTCACTAACGGAGCTTATGAGATTTCCTATTGAGTTTTGTGATGTGAAGTTTTCAAGTTTTGGGTAAAGATTTGATGGACTATGGAATAAGGAGTGGAATGAGCCTAAGCTTGGGGATGCCTAAGGCACCCCAAGATATTCAAGAATAGCCAAAAGCCTAAGCTTGGGGGTGCCCCGGAAGGCATCCCCTCTTTCGTCTTCGTTTATCGGTAACTTTACTTGGATCAATATTTTTATTCGCCACATGATATGTGTTTTGATTGGAGCATCTTGTATGATATTAGTCTTTGCTTTTTAGTTTACCACAATCATCCTTGCTGTACACACCTTTTGGGATAAACCCACTTCATTGGAATTTATTAGAATACTCTATGCGCTTCACTTATATCTTTTGAGCTAGATAGTTTTTGCTCTAGTGCTTCAGTTATATCTTTGAGAGCACGGTGCTGGCTTGATTTTGAAGAAATTGTTAGTCTCTCATACTTCATTAATATTATTTTGAGAGTCTCTTACAACAGCATGGTATTTGCTATGGTTATAAAACTGGTCCTAGAATGATGAGCATCCAAGTTTGGTATAATAAAAACTATCATAGGAAGTGAAATGGATACTATGATCAATTTGATACTTGATAATTGTTTTGAGATATGGAGGTAATTTGATATGCTTGTGTTGAAGTTAGCAAGTCCCGTAGCATGCACGCATGGTGAAAGTTGTGTAACAAATTTGAAACATGAGCTGTTCTTAGATTGCGCATGCTTATGAGTGGCGGTCGGGGACAAGCGATGGTCTTTTCCTACCACTCTATCCCCCTAGGAGCATGTGTGTGGTGCTTGGTTTTTGATGACTTGTAGATTTTTGAAATAAGTATATGAGTTCTTTTTTAACTAATGTTGAGTCCATGGATTGCACGCACTCTCACCCTTCCACCATTGCTAGCATCTTCGGTACCGTGCATTGCCCTTTCTCACCTTGAGAGTTGGTGCAAACTTCGCCGGTGCATCCAAACCCCGTGATATGATACACTCTATCACACATAAACCTCCCTATATCTTCCTCAAAACAGCCACCATACCTACCTATTATGGCATTTCCATAGCCATTCCGAGATATATTGCCATGCAACTTTCCACCATTCCGTTCATCATCGTGACACACATCATCATTGTCATATTGACTTGCATGATCATGTAGTTGACATCGTATTTGTGGCAAAGCCACGATGCATAATTTTTCATACATGTCACTCTTGATTCATTACCCATCCCGGTACACCGCCGGAGGCATTCATATAGAGTCATATCTTGTTCTAGTTTGGGGTTGTAATTCATGAGTTGTAAATAAATAGAAGTGTGATGATCATCATTATTAGAGCATTGTCCCCAAATAAAAAAAATAGAAAGGCCAAAAATGGCCAAATAAAAAAAGGAAAGGCCAAAAAAAGGCCCAAAAAATAAAATAATAAAGATGGCAATGTAACTATCTTTTTCTACACTGGTGATTCAAAGTAGCACCATGTTCTTCATATAGAAAGTCTTTTATGTTGTCACTTTCATATACTAGTGGGAATTTTTCATTATAGAACTTGGCTTGTATATTCCTACGATGGGCTTCCTCAAAATGCCCTAGGTCTTCATGAACAAGCAAGTTGGATGCACACCCACTAGTTTCTTTTGTTGAGATTTCATACATTTATAGCTCTAGTGCATCCGTTGCATGGTAATCCCTACTCCTCATGTTGACATTAATTTATGGGCATCTCCATAGCCCGTTAAATATCCTCGTCAATGTGAGACTTTCTCCTTTTTGTCTTCTCCACACAATCCCCATCATCATATTCTATTCCACCCATAGTGCTATATCCATGGCTCACGCTCATGTATTGCGTGAAAGTTGAAAAAGTTTGAGATTATTTAAGTAATAAAATATTGCTTGGCTTGTCATCGGGGGTGTACATGATGGGAGCATTTTTGTGTGACCTAATTATATGATTTTGTAGGGATGAACTTTCTTTAGCCATGTTATTTTGAGAAGACATGATTGCTTTGATTAGTATGCTTGAAGTATTACTATTTCTTATGTCAATATAAACTTTTATTTTGAATCATTTGGATCTGAACATTCATGCTAGAATAAAGAAAATTACATTGAGAATTATGCTAGGTAGCATTCCACATCAAACAATTTGTTTTTATCATTTACCTACTCGAGGAGGAGCAGGAATTAAGCTTGGGGATGCTTGATACGTCTCCAACGTATCTATAATTTTTGATTGTTCCATGCTATTATATTACCCGTTTTGGATGTTTATGGGCTTTACTTTACCTGTTTTTTTGCCTATTTCAATGTTTCGAAGAAAAGGAATATCAAACGGAGTCCAAACGGAATCAAACCTCCGGGAGCATGATTTTTGGAACGAACGTGATCCAGAGGACTTGGAGTGGAAGTCAAGAAACAACCGAGGTAGCCACGAGGGTCCCCGGCGCGCCCCCTAGGGCTGGGCGCGCCCCCACCCTCGTGGGCTCCTCGACCGTCCCCCGACCTACTTCTTCCTCCTATATATACCCATGTACGCCGAAAACATCAGAAGCGACCACGAAAAACTATTTCCACTGCCGTAACCTTCTGTATCCGTGAGATCCCATTTTGGAGCCTTTGCCGGCGCTTCGCCAGAGAGGCAATCTACCATGGAGGGCTTCTACATCAACACCATAGCCTCTCCGATGAGTTGTGAGTAGTTTACCATAGACCTTCAGGTCCATAGTTATTAGCTAGATGGCTTCTTCTCTCTCTTTAAATCTCAATACAAAGTTGTCCTCGATCTTCTTGAAGATTTTCAATGTAACTCTTTTTGCGCTGTGTTTGGCGAGATCCGATGAATTGTGGGTTTATGATCAAGTTTATCTATAAGAAATATTTGAATCTCCTCTGAATTCTTTTTTGTGTGATTAAGTTATCTTTGCAAGTCTCTTTGAATTATCAGTTTGGTTTGGCCTGCTAGATTGATCTTTCTTGCAATGGGAGAAGTGCTTAGCTTTGGGTTCAATCTTGTGGTGTCCTTTCCCAGTGACAGCAGGGGCAGCAAGGCACGTATTGTATTGTTGCCATCGAGGATAAAAAGATGGGGTTTATATCATATGGCATGAGTTTATCCCTGTACATCATGTAATATCTCTTAATGCGTTACTCTATTCTTTATGAACTTAATACTCTAGATGCATGCTGGATAGCGGTCGATGTGTGGAATAATAGTAGTAGGTGCAGGCAGGAGTCGGTCTACTTGTCACGGACATGATGCCCATATACATGATCATGCCTAGATAATCTCATAACTATTTGCTTTTCTATCAATTGCTCGACTGTAATTTGTTCACCCACCGTAATACTTATGCTATCTTGAGAGAAGCCACTAGTGAAATCTATGGCCCCCAGGTCTATCTCTTATCATATAAGCTTTCAATGTACTTTTATTCACATCTTACTTTTCCAATCTATATTATAAAATACCAAAAATATATTTATCATATCATATTATCTCTATCAGATCTCACTTTCCCATGTGGCCGTGAAGGGATTGACAACCCCTTTATTGCGTTGGTGGCGAGTTCTTGTTTGTTTGTGTAGGTGCGCGACACTTTTGAGGAGCCTCCTACTGGATTGATACCTTGGTTCTCAAAAACTGAGGGAAATACTTACGCTACTATTGTTGCATCACCCTTTCCTCTTCAAGGAAAACCAAAGCAAGCTCGAGATGTAGCAACGCGGCATTAATCTGGGGAAGATAGCAGGAGCTGAAGTTGGCGCGGCGCAGCGTTGGCGTGAGGCAGAGCGCGGACGGCGGCAGAGAGCGACATCGTCCAGCTTCAAAGCTAAGCTCCTCAAGCTGATCTAGGGCGGGGGATAAGAACCACTCGTCGAACTTGGGTTGGACCTTGCAGTTGGTACTGAACATGCGGGTGTCAAGGTGTCTGGCTGGCCCACGGTGCGATGAAAGGATCTTGGAGACTGCAGCCATGCGTTTGCAATCCCCGTCGCAGAGGCAGCTGTCGATGGTGAGGTTGAGGGGGACGCGACGCCATAGGGGGTGCCACCGCTGGGAGAGCAGGGCGGTCTGCACGGCAGATTTATTGGGGAGGAGACCGATGATGACGAGGAGCGTATCGTTGGGGAGTCTGTTCATGAAGTCCAGGCTCGCCGGATGCGGTTTTGGCTCGAGCTGCCTCCGATTTTTGGCTGCCTTGCCGTCCATCTCAACCGGTGGCGACGCCGGTGTACACATGTACTGGTGTGTGTTATGTGATGGGTATGCGTGAGTGCGTCCTTCTGTGCATGGCGCCACGCAGTGGTGAATTGTGCGCGAGTGCATCCTTCACGCGCAAGAAGAGTGTCTTCAATGTGCCCTCAATTACTAGCATGCGGGGTGCTACCACGAGTGGTTTCAACTTTGTTTACTTCACCGCGCGACAGATGGGCCTCTAGTTTACTTATTTTCACCCACTGCCACATGGGCCAGCACACGAAGATACAGAACACGAGCTCACAAGGCAGCATGTGGACTATTTGATCGGTCAACTAAACAATATATTGAGCTATACGCTGACACAGTGAGCGTATAATCCGTCGGTATAGAGAGTTCAAGTGAGAGGGAAGGCCCGTGAGAGATAGAAAAGAGAGACAGAAAGAGCTACTCCCTCCGTTCGATAATGTAGTTCCAACATTTTTTTAAAGTCAAACTTTTGAAACTTTGACCAAGTTTATAAATAAATTACTTATATCTACAATACCAAAGATAAATGATAGTATGAAGTAAGTACATGTTGTGATGAATCTAATGATCGTTCCATATGTAAATGTTTTTCTCCACATATACCTGGTCAAACTTTTCTGAGGTTTGACTTTTCAAAACATCCATATGCTTGTGGACGTGACAGAGTCCCTAACAAGAGAGAGAGATAGAAAGAGTGAGTGAAAAAAGTGTGTGTGCGTGTGTGAAAGAGACATGGACAACACACGATAAAAGTAGAGAAAAAGCGTGTGTGTCTTATGCAAACATATCACACATGCATCTTCGACAACGGAATCAAGGTGAGGAGATAGTGTGTGGTTATTTGCAACCGAGAGAGAAAGACCCCTAGCCCGTGACCAAGAGGGGTCTGACAAACAAGGGAGAGAGGTCGAGAGAGACGTACGGAGAAAATGCAGACATGGGGCGAAGAGAGTGTATGTTTGTCATAGAGAGATCCCCTGGAGATCGTGATGGGACTACATGGGTGGGAGATCGAGTGACAAGGTGTGTGCATGATAGAAGATGCCCCGAGAGATTCGAGATAGACGTATGGATGGAAGAAGACAATACGTGTGTTCCTGATGGCTAGTGAGAGATAATCATACTTAGGGGGGTGCTTGCGCCTATGATGGAGTGAGGGATTATGGACTTAGGGAGGTGCGTGTCACATGGATAGAGAACAAGGGCGGAGAGTGTTGGATGGGTCTATATGTATAGCGTGAGCGAGACATGTGTATGTGTTAACCAGGGAGATATAAAGTTTGAGAGAGATTGAGTAGCCCCGATAAGGCTGAGTGGTGCGTCAGATAGCTGAGAGGGGGAAAGAGATATTCCATCTGCTCGATAATGCAGTGCATGTAAATTTTTTAGAAGTCAAACTACGGAAACTTTGATTAGGTTTACACAAATGTTATTTATATCTACAATACCAAAGATACATCATACACAACTACATCTCATGGTGAATCTAATGGTATATGTTTGCCATTCTAGATGTAATTGTTTTTCTCCACGCACATGGTCAAACTTTTTGATGTTTGACTTTTCAATCAATCTATATGCTATGGACCGAGAGAGTGCCTAAGTCGAGATAGATCAAGTGCTTGTGAAGGAGAATGAGTAAGTGTGCAAAAAGAGTATGTGTGTGAAAGAGAAAGTGACAACAAACAATAAATTAGAGAGAGTGTGTGTTTTTCGTTTCTTATGCGAACATATCACGCATGCATCTCTAAGATAGAGAGGCGAGGAGATACACGAAGATAGCTAGTGTGTGATTGTTTGCAACGGAGAGAGACACCCCTGTAGCACATGTCCAATAGGGGTCTGGCCAACAAGGAACAAAGGTCGAGAGGGACACATGGAGAACATGGACGCATGGGGAGGGAGAGAGGGCGTGTTTGTGATAGAGAGATCCCCTCGAGATCGTGAGAGGATTATATGGGTGGGAGATCGAGGGAGAGAGATAGAGTTTTAGATGGGCCTATCGAGTGCAGTGAGATATGCATGTGTATGTGTAACCCAGGTAGATGGAGAGTTTGAGAGAGAGGGGGAAGATCTCCGAGACGACAGAGTGGTGCGTGAGAGAGAGTTACGGGCAACGAGCCAAGGAATTTGTGTGCATACGATGAGTGCACCGAAGGTATCTGATTGGAATAGAGTATCATACATAGTGCACGAGAGAGACCTATAGATTGAGTATATATGTGTGCGCGATAGAAAGATGCCCTGAGAGAAATCGAGATAGACCATGCACATGTTTGTGATGGAGACTAAGATTAGCTAGTCACATACATATAGGGGGGACTGTGTGTGCCTACAATTGGGTGAGAGACCATCATACTTGGCTAGCTAGGCATGAGATTGTGTGTGTGTGTGCGTGTGAGATGGAGAGAGAACGAGGGAGAGAGATAGACTTTTAGATGGGCCTATAGAGTGCGAGTGAGATATGCATGTGTATGTGTGACCCAGGTAGATGGAGAGTTTGAGAGAGAGGGGGAAGATCTCTGAGACGACAGAGTGGTGCGTGAGAGAGAGTTACGGGCAACGAGCCAAGGAATTTGTGTGCATACGATGAGTGCACCGAAGATATCTAGCTTGGAATAGAGTATCATACATAGTGCACGAGAGAGACCTATAGATTGAGTATATATGCATGCGAACTAGAAAGACCCC